>NC_140167.1:120547933-120728660 GCF_963971535.1 Notolepis coatsorum
GAGATTACCGACCTACACTGCTGATGGTTCACTGTTCACTGTATAACTGTGTGTGTGTGTGTGTGTGTGTGTGTGTGTGTGTGTGTGTGTGTGTGTGTGTGTGTGTGTGTGTGTGTGTGTGTGTGTGTGTGTGTGTGTGTGTGTGTGTGTGTGTGTGTGTGTGTGTGTGTGTGTGTGTGTGTGCGTGCCCATGTGTCCTCCCTAGCAACTCCTGAGTATGCAGGAGGAGCTGAGGAGGAAGGAGGTGGAGTTGGACCAGGCTAGAGAGGAGCAGCAGTACCTGGAGGGAGAACAGGTTGGTATAACATCACCTCGTCTGTTTTCTGTGTGAAGGGTTCCACCTCAGTGTTTTCCAGACAAGACCATCTGAACTGTTTGTTGAGAACAATGACATCTTGGTTTGGTCTTCAGGGACAGTCTGGATGAAACCATCCAACGCCAGCTATCTGTGCATCCGGTAGCCTTCGCCTAGTGAAATGCTTTCATCCATCCGGCACTGCTGTGTGTAAGCAGTCATGGAATATGGCCCAGGGCCAGTCCTATTGTTTGGTTGCAGCTAATTGTTATGTAAATCCATTTGGGACAAAGGATTCCATGTTCATGGCTCAATATTTCTAAACTAAAATGTCTTAAGTGACCACATGTGTCAAACTCAAGGCCCGCGGGCCAAATGCAGCCCGCCTGGCATTTTTATCCGGCCCCTAGACTGAATTCACTTATCAATTCATTTTGGCCCACTGCCTCTCCTGGCTGCAATTCAACTGGCCTGTGATACAAATCAAATGCACCTCTGTCTCACTTTTCAAGCAAATGCACAGAGCGTTATCTGCACCTGCATCGTGTTTTTAGTGAATAGCCTAACCCTACTTCCAGGGGCCATTGGAGGAGGACCCAATATTTAGCCTTCAGTTGTACTTTTGTGACGAACCTGGTGGTGTTCAGGCTCGCCACGGTTCAAATACAAACAAATTCGACTGTCTACACAAGAGCAATATCAATCAATACAAGTATTTATTGAATTCAGGGCAGAATCCAGAGGGGAAAAGCAAAAGAATGGTTGTGATTCAGTCCGAGGGTCAAAAACTCAAAAACAGGCTCGCCGACAGAAAAAGGTGTTAACAGAATTCAACTATAGGGCGACAATAATGTGGTCAAGAGGCATGGTTTCTATCTTGAGCCTGAACTGGCGTGACTTCTTTTATTCACATGGTAAGCAGCAGTAACACAAGTCTTCTCTCACTGAGAGACATTGGGGGAGAGAACGAAATGGGTGGATACCTTTGCTTTTATACTCGCCATAAGGTAGAGTACCTGGGTGGCTCCGCCTAGATCGCCCTCCAGTGGGAACAGATATATATGCAACTAGACAGTCACTGGTGGAGACAATTATATATATGCAGGTAAACTGTTAGGGTTTGAAACTGACCTCAAACGCACGGCACAGACAGGTAGTTCAGAGTTAGCCAAATACTAGGGCGTATTTATTTTCAGAGTCAAAAAGGAGCAAGTAACAATCTTGAAACAATGGGAGACTGCCTTCAGCAGAGTTATCTGCGGCTCTGCAGATCCTCTTGGTGTTCGAGGTGGGGAAACGGTGTTGACGCCGAAGCGGCTCTGCAGATACTCCCAGCTTCAACTCGAGGTGGAAAAGAGAGAGAGAGAGATCAATAACAGTCCACATCACACAGAGGCAGTGCGGTCTCCTCCTCCCTTAGCTGAGTCCAGAACAAACAAAACGATATCTTCAGTGTTCACCACAACACACAATTTAGCTGAGGGTCAGTGCAAAACAAAAACGATAATCTTCAGTGTCTCTTCTAAACACACACCCCAGCTGAGTCCAGTGCAAGCAAAATGATAATCTTCAGTGTCTCCTTTAACACACAACTTAGCTGAGTCAAGTGTAAGCAAAAATAGAACTCTTCAGTGTTCTTCAAAACACACAAAACAGAATAGTCCAAAAAGGGGTTTGGTTCAAACTCACCAAAGCGCAAGAGTAAAGCGGGTAAACGAGGCGCAGCTCAAAACGGGGGGACAAGGTCTTCACCAGCGGCAATCCACAGATGTCCTGGAGGGAGAGTAGACGAGGCACAGCAACGGGGAACAACAGGCAGAAACAGAAGTATTCAAAACGACCCGACATCGATTGAAGGGAAGTCCCAGTATAAAAAGCCTCTGGGGCGCTAATCAAAAACTATGACAGGTGCGTGCTGGAATTGATACTTGCTCCAAAAGCGTGTGGCGGGGAATGCACCAATCAACACAGTACCTTAAAGGAGCGGAGCGTGTGGCGGGGAATGCACCAATCAACACAGTACCTTAAAGGAGCGGAGCGTGTGGCGGGGAATGAACCAATCCTCACAGTACCCCCCCCCTCCACGGGAGCCACCCGGTGACCAGCCCGACCCGGCTCGTTCGGGTGGGCACGATGGACGTCGGTGATCAGGCCGGGGTCCATGATGAGCTGGCGGGAGACCCAGCTCCGTTCCTCCGGGCCGTATCCCTCCCAGTCCACCAGGTACTGGAACCCCCGACCCCGCCGTCGAATGCCCATCAACCGGCGGACCTGCCACTGGGGGTGTCCGTCCACCATCTCGGGAGGAGGCGGGTCCGGAGCAGGAGGCATCAGGGGACTGAGAGAGACAGGCTTAACCCGGGACACATGGAAAACGGGGTGAATGCGCATGGACGCAGGAAGCTTAAGACTCACCGCCGCCGGACTGAGCACCTTCAGAACCTCAAAAGGACCGACGAACCGGGGGTTGAGCTTCTTGGCCGAGGACCGAAGCGGAAGGTCCTTTGCGGACAGCCACACCCTCTGCCCAGGGTGGTACGTCGGCGCAGGGACCCGGCGCCGATCGGCCCCACGACTGGCGCGCTCCGATGACCGGAGCAGCGCAGTCCTGGCGATCTCCCAGACCCGACGGCACCGGTCGAGATGCTCCTGTACGGAGGGAACTGCCACTTCCGACTCCTGTGCAGGGAAAAGAGGGGGTTGGTAGCCCAGGGACACTTCAAAAGGTGAGAGGCCGGTGGCGGAACTGACCATGGAGTTGATGGAGTACTCGATCCAGGGAAGGAAACGGCTCAAAGAAGCAGGCTTCTCGGCAGCCACACACTGAAGAGCAGACTCCACGCTCTGGTTCATCCTCTCCGTTTGTCCGTTAGTCTGGGGATGATAACCAGAGGAAAGACTGACCGTTGCCCCCAATCCCTTGCAGAAAGCCCGCCATACCTGGGAAGTGAACTGGGGCCCCCGGTCCGAGACGACGTCCTGGGGAAACCCATGGAGGCGGAACACGTGGCGTGTCAGGAGGTCCGCCGTCTCGGCCGCCGAGGGAAGCTTGGGAAGAGCCACGAGGTGAACCCCCTTGCTGAACCGATCCACTACGGTCAGCAGGCACGTGTTCCCCTGGGAAGAAGGAAGTCCCGTGACGAAGTCCAACGCCACATGGGACCAAGGGCGGCTCGGAATGGGAAGCGGCTGCAAAAGCCCGGAGGGCGCCTGGTGGGAGGCCTTGCTGCGGGCGCAGACTGCGCAGGCCAGTACGAACTCCTTGATGTTGTTCCTCATGGTGGGCCACCAGAATCGCCGAGCCAGGAAGGAGAACGTGCGATGAACGCCTGGGTGGCAGGCGAACCGGCTGGTATGGCCCCACTGGAGGACCCGGGACCAGACTGAGTCGGGGACGAAGAGGCGATGAACCGGTACCTTGCCTGGAGCGCGATGGAAGCGTAGGGCACGCCTTACCACCCCCTCGATGCCCAAGGTGACCACTCCAACCACCCTGCCCTCTGGGAGGATGGGAGTCGGGTCCTCAGTGGTTGGGGCTCCCTTGGAGTGTAACCGGGACAGGGAGTCGGCCTTCGTGTTGCGGGAACCAGGGCGAAACGTCAGCGAGAAGTTGAAACGACTGAGGAAGCTGGCCCATCTTGCCTGCCGGCCATTGAGGCGCTTGGAAGCACGGATATACGTCAAGTTCTTGTGGTCTGTCCAAATGGTGAATGGCTCCTCGGCCCCCTCTAGCCAATGACGCCACTCCTCCAAGGCAGCCACAACCGCCAGCAGCTCCCGATTGCCGATGTCGTAGTTCCTCTCGGCAGGGAGGAAACGACGTGAGTAGAAGGTGCACGGATGTACCTTCTGGTCCGTTGCCGACCGCTGAGATAAGATAGCCCCAAGTCCGGTATCCGAGGCGTCCACCTCTACGATGAACTGTCTCTTGGGGTCTGGATGGAGCAAGACTGGGGCGGTAGTGAACCTCTTCTTGAGGGAGCGGAACGCAGCACCCGCCGCTGGGGACCAGTCGAACGGCAGGGCGGGAGAGGTTAGCCTGGTCAGTGGTTCCGCCACCTGGCTGTAGTTCCGGATGAATCTTCGGTAGAAGTTGGCGAACCCGAGGAAGCTCTGTAACTCCTTCCGAGAGGTGGGTTCCGGCCACTCCTCCACGGCCCGGATCTTTCGAGGGTCAGCCCGGGTCAAGCCTCTCTCCACGATGAAGCCCAGGTACTCGACGGAGTCGGAGTGAAAACGGCACTTCTCTGCCTTGACGAAGAGCCGATTGTGAAGGAGGCGCTCCAGCACACGTCAGACATGCTGGATGTGTTCCTCGAGGGTTTTAGAGAAGATGAGGATGTCATCTAGGTATACCACCACAAACTCCTCCAGCATGTCACGAAGGACGTCGTTCATGAGCGCCTGGAATACCGCCGGAGCGTTGGTGAGGCCGAATGGCATTACCAGGTACTCGTAGTGGCCCCTGGGAGTCTTGAAGGCGGTCTTCCACTCATCGCCCTCTCGGATATGGACCAGGTGGTAGGCACTCCGGAGGTCCAGCTTGGTAAAGACGGTAGCCTGGGTGAGAGGTTCAAAGGTGGAGTTCATGAGAGGAAGAGGGTACTTGTTCTTAATGGTGATCTCGTTGAGCTGGCGATAGTCGATGCAGGGTCGAAGGTCTCCGTCCTTCTTCCCAACAAAGAAGAAACCGGCCGCCACAGGGGAGGAGGAAGGCCGAATGAGACCTGCTTCCAAGGACTCAGAGATATAACGATCCATCGCTGCCTTCTCAGGGACGGTCAGACTGTAGAGGCGGCTGCCGGGAAGGGGAGCCCCTGAGCGAAGGTCGATGGCACAGTCGTAAGGCCGGTGAGGCGGAAGGGCCTGAGCCCGGGACTTACTGAAAACCTCCTCGAGGTCGTGGTACTCGGGGGGTATCGTTGAGAGGTCCGCAGGCGGCTCACAAAGAGGGCTCCGGGCCGAGGGACAGGACGCCGCCTGAAGACACTGGGCATGACAGGCGGAGCTCCACCCTCTGATGGTACCGGAGGACCAGGCGATGTGGGGCTCATGCAGCGCGAGCCAAGGCCTGCCCAGGACTACAGGGACAAGAGGAGAGCTGGTGATGAAAAACTGGAGTCTCTCAACGTGGTTACCAGCAATGGTGAGAAGGACTGGGACGGTGCGTTGAGTGATGTCAGCCAGGCGGTGTTGGTCCAACACCTCCAAGGGTCTCACGAGGTCCTCTAGCGGAATGTTGGCCTGGGTAGCAAACTCGAAATCCAGGAAGCTCTCGTCAGCACCCGAGTCGATGAGTGCCTCCACCGTCGCCCGTTGGTCCGCCCAGGTCAGGGTGACGCTCATCAGACGACTAGGTGGTGCACGGTTCTGGGAACGAGAAAAACGGCTCACCAGGATCTCCCGGGGTCCCGGCGAGCCTGGTCTTTAGGCCGGGTGGGGCAGTTGGAGATACGGTGCCCATCACGGCCGCAGTAGAGGCAAAGGCCGGAACTGAACCTGGCCTCTCGTTCAGCCGGACTAAGGTGAGAGCGTCCCAGCTGCATGGGTTCCTCCTCGGGCACCGAACGGGAGGGGAAGGGACCACCAGTCGTGGTGGAAGCAGGACGGGCCGCAGTACCGTCACGAGTGCGGGAGGTCTGAGTCACCTCTGGAGGTCCCAGTCGGGCTCTCTCACGCCTTCTCTCCCGGAGGCATCCGTCGATGCGAATGGCGAGGCTGAATAGGTCCTCGAGGGACTCCGGTTCCTCACGGGTCGTGAGCTGGTCCCTTACAGCGTCGTTGAGCCCCCTCATGAAGGTGAGACGAAGCGCTTGGACGTTCCACCCGCTCTCTGTTGCCGCCAGTCTGAACTCGTAGCGGTGACCCCGCTACTGCCCTGCCGGAAGGTGCCCAACCGAGCTCCTGGGTCCTGGCCATGGGCTGGGTGGTGGAAAACCCTGCGGAGCTCTGCCACGAAGTCTGGGTAGGAAAAACAGAAATCAGCCCCCATTGCCCAGGAGGCAGTAACCCACTGTGCTGCCCGGCCTGAGAGCAGGTTAGTCATGTACGCCACTCGGGCTCCCTCTGAAGTGAATCGGCTGGATTGATGACGAAAAACCAACTCACATTGCATGATGAATGTGGCACAATCCTCGAAGTTACCGTTGAACAACCGTGGTTCGGAGAAACGGGGCTCCCGAGGTGCGGGATCGGGAGGCGCGGGGCCTGCCACGGCTGCGGGTGGTGCTCTGGCCGAGACTCCTGAAGCAGGTGGGGTTACAAGCAGGGCGTTAAATGCGTCACTCAGAGTTCGTAATTGGTGAAGAATATCAGCCTGCTGATTACCCTGGGCTGTCTGCAGGGTAGCCAGAGAGCCAATGGACTCCTGAATAGGCAGGACCTGGGCTCGGAGCTCCTGTACAGCAGCCGCAGCCGCACCTAGCTGTAGGCTGTGGTCGTTGGTTAATTCAATCTGGACCGCCAACGCGGTTCTGACTCTGTCTGTGTCGGCTGATGTCGACATGGTCGGGTCGTAATGTTAGGGTTTGAAACCGACCTCAAACGCACGGCACAGACAGGTAGTTCAGAGTTAGCCAAATACTAGGGCGTATTTATTTTCAGAGTCAAAAAGGAGCAAGTAACAATCTTGAAACAAAGGGAGACTGCCTTCAGCAGAGTTATCTGCGGCTCTGCAGATCCTCTTGGTGTTCGAGGTGGGGAAACGGTGTTGACGCCGAAGCGGCTCTGCAGATACTCCCAGCTTCAACTCGAGGTGGAAAAGAGAGAGAGAGAGATCAATAACAGTCCACATCACACAGAGGCAGTGCGGTCTCCTCCTCCCTTAGCTGAGTCCAGAACAAACAAAACGATATCTTCAGTGTTCACCACAACACACAATTTAGCTGAGGGTCAGTGCAAAACAAAAACGATAATCTTCAGTGTCCCTTCTAAACACACACCCCAGCTGAGTCCAGTGCAAGCAAAATGATAATCTTCAGTGTCTCCTTTAACACACAAAACAGAATAGTCCAAAAAGGGGTTTGGTTCAAACTCACCAAAGCGCAAGAGTAAAGCGGGTAAACGAGGCGCAGCTCAAAACGGGGGGACAAGGTCTTCACCAGCGGCAATCCACAGATGTCCTGGAGGGAGAGTAGACGAGGCACAGCAACGGGGAACAACAGGCAGAAACAGAAGTATTCAAAACGACCCGACATCGATTGAAGGGAAGTCCCAGTATAAAAAGCCTCTGGGGTGCTGGAATTGATACTTGCTCCAAAAGCGTGTGGCGGGGAATGCACCAATCAACACAGTACCTTAAAGGAGCGGAGCGTGTGGCGGGGAATGCACCAATCAACACAGTACCTTAAAGGAGCGGAGCGTGTGGCGGGGAATGAACCAATCCTCACACAGTTACTAGAGTAAACAGCCATATGTACAGTTAGACAGTTACTAACAATCCTACACAGAGCCTCTGATCTCAACACTCCCACTTAGGTTTGCATTAGCATACTGGCTGACTTCTGGGAAAAACATTTAACAAAGGAAATAATATATAATCCCAAAAACATCCACAGGGTATGACAGTCAATATCCTCACATTAAACATGACCTTTGCAAATCCCTTCAATTTTAATTTGAAAACAGGCTCCCTCATAGTATCTATTACTCTGTCGTCCGTTGGACAGTAAACCGTGTCATTCTTTCTTATCTGATGGCATACCTGATGAGATGATATTATTTATAATGACATGTTTACATCTATATTGACACATTGGGTTCCTAGTAATCACAATGGTCCCCTGGTTGTCCTTATAAACAACAGTCTCCATATATACACAATGTTCATCATTTTAAACGGTTTTGACAGAACGCCCATTCTTCAAAAACACCATATTTGGTATAGAGGATATATTCCAATTACCTACTGCATTTTGAACAATACATTCATAACCTTATCTTCATCACTTAGAGCAGTTGCTCTAGATAAACACATTTTGCATTGTCATAGCTAGAAACATATACTCAGCTTCACAGGCTGATAGTATCCCTGTAGGCTCTAAGCCCTTAAACCTTTGTTGTCTTTTCTGAAACACCGCTGTCCGTCTGCAGCACCTCTGGGATAACGAAAAACATATTTTTGACGTAGTTCAATTATTCTCTGTGGGGTCAACAAACATACTATGACACTCTTACTCACTACAGAACATAGGTCAGGGCGAGTACAGGTTGTCCAACAGAATAAAGCTACCCACAATTTTTATCTATACATTTCTTACTTCAGTCAAAAACATCTCAGGACCTTTCCCCACATATCTCTTCTGGGATATTTTTACACAGTTGGCAGACTGTTCGAAGTCCATACCTATAAAATGGTTTAACCTGCCTAGGTGATTGATTGATTGATTGATTGATTGATTGATTGATTGATTGATTGAAAACTGTATTAACAGATTGCAGAATGGGTACAATACAGTACAGCTCAATACACACAATTGTTAAGGGGATGCAGGGTGGGGTTAGGTGGGGGGGGGGGTAGGAGGGGTTGGGGGGGGGGAAACACTGTACATCTGTACAAGCAAGACTGTACATTGGAATATTGACAACCATACTAGGTAATTTACTGTACATTAGAGGGGGTTGGGGGTGGGGGGGAACACTGTACAAACAAGCATAACTGTACATTGGAATATTGACAAAACCATACTAGGTAAATGACTGTACATTGGAGGGGGTTGGGTTAGGACATTTACAGGGGCCAGTTTCGAATTGCAGGTTTCCTTTTGTGGTCTGGAACGATGATCAAATCCTCCACTTCTGTATTTTAAACATAGATCCTCTTTTGTATTTAAACATTGAATCACCTCTGTACTTTAACATTGTAAACCACCCACCTTTGTACTTAAACATGGGGTTAAACATAAGATCCATTTCAGTATTTTAAACCTGGTAACTCATCCACCTCTGTACTTAAACATGGGACCAAACATATGGCTCAATTCTTCAGCATTCAATCAATTTTCTCTGAACCATCCTTTGTATTTACCGTGGTCTTCAATACCCTCCTGGATCGAATACAACCATTTCCCTCCCACTGTCTGTCTGCCCTCTTCAGGGGACAATGTGGCCTCCTTAAAGGTCGGGTTTACCCCACTGGCTACCCTGTAGTAGTACTCAACGGGGGTAGGTGTATTGTCCTCCTCGTCACTCCCTTTCCTGGCATAGTCTGGCAGATATTCTGGGGGTTTGTGTTCCCTTGGGGGATACCTCCCACTGCTTGGGGCACTTGACGTCACCCTCGGGTGCTTCTCGTCATCGCCCTCTGGGGGTTGCTGACTGTCTGTCTGCACAACTGTACTAAGTACACTGGGGTGATGTGTTTCTATTTCTACACACCTTGCTCTGGAGTCCAGCTCTGGCTCCTCTGTCTGTGTCTCACTCTCACAGGTTGTCTTCGTGACAAACTTGACTAGCATGTGTTTCTGCACTCTCCCGTTACCGGGGTGATAAACTAGGAAAACAGGTCTTCCTCTGTCGTGTCCTACGAAAAATCCTTTTACATCCTTGGACTTGGGTTTTCCCCTGTCCTGCAGGTACGCATAACACACTGATCCAAATCGGTGCATTCTGGCTAGATTACACTTCTTTCCTGTCAGCGCTGTATACGGAGTGGTGCCCGAGTGCTTATTAAAGCACCTGTTTCTGGTGTAAGCGGCTTCTTGCACCGCATAATGCCACAGGCTCTTTGGTAAGTTACTATCTTCTAGCTTACACCTAGCCATTTCGAAAAGGGTGTGCCATTCCCTCTCTGCCACCCCGCTCTGGTGTGTGGGATATGGACGTGACGTCTCGTGTCTTATCTTATACCTTCTCAACAGTGATTGGAACTCTCTGTTTGTGAACTCGGTTTCGTGGTCGGACCTCAAACATCTTACTGTACCATAAGGGGCTACGTCTGCCAGGAATCTTTCTGTGGCCTGGAGTGTGTCACTCTTTTCTTTGATAAAGTAAACAAACACTGCCCCTGTACACACGTCTGTAAAAGACTGTACATATCTAAAACCTCCTATGGACTCGTTGCTTAATGGGCCTGCTAGGTCCATGTCAACTAGTGCAAGTGGTACCCTTACTCTGTCTGTGGGATTTCTGTATCTCGGTTGGGTAAACTTCCCCATTTTGCACATTGCAAAATTTTTGTCAGGTCTACGCTTCTCCCCCTCAATGTGCATGCCCTCTGACACTAGTTGCAGTTTCAGTAAATCCTCGTAATTACAATGACCCATAATCTCATGTCATGTCTGAATATCGTGACTGGCCATCCCGCTACACACATCATCATTATCGTTACACTGGTCATTGTCATTACACTCCGTTTTCAGATAAAATATTCTCTGGTACATCTTTATGTCAAACCGGGTACCCTCAGGTTCTACAAGAAATGTTTTACCTTTATCGAAGAATACCTTGGTGCCACTTGCAGTAGCAGCTATTACAGAGAATAGTCCTTGTGGGAACGATGGTACGTATAGAGCGTTCTTTAGCGTCACCATACGCCGGCGCCCCTTGCTGTCCGTGAGGCATACCTGTGCGTCTCCCCTCTCTTGTGCCAATCCGTAGATGTGTCTACCGTCCGCCAGCTCCATGCAGTGCCTCTCCGAGTGGAAAGTGTCGTCAAAGTTCTTGAACCGACTCCTGTCGTTGATGACATGGGACGACGCACCCGTGTCCACGATCAGTCCCCTTCTCTGGGCCCGCTGCAGCTGGGCCGGTCCGGCGATGCCCGCCGTCTGCGCTCCAAAAGCGCAGTTTTCTTGTCCCGTTATCCTCCGGGCGTCATCTCGACTCGCCTCACGTCGATCGTCGCCGCCATCGATTCTCCGGGCGTCGTCTCGATTCATCTCACGTCGATAGTCGCCGCCGTCGTGCCCACTGTCGTCATCCTGTCCACAGCCGTTATCTTGTCTGTAGTCGCCATTTTGTCCGTGGCTTTTGTCTCGCCTGTAGTCGCCATTTTGTTCGTGGCCTCTGTCTTGTTCATGGTCGTCGTCTCGTCCGTAGCCGCCATCTTGTCTATGCGCGTATCACGCGCTCTGGTTGTGTTTCTTCATGCACGCTCTGTCTGTGTGCCCCGTGGATTTGCAGAAGCTACACCAGACAGTCTTTGTGCATTCGCTTCTCCGATGGCCTTTATCTCCGCATCGCCAACACGCCAGTTCCGTCGTGGTCCTGGTTCTCTCTCTTGGCGTTGCTCGGGCCTTTAGCACCCTCTCCCCCTCCTCCGGCTGGGTGGGTGTCTTCTGAGGCCTCGAAGTTCCTTAACTTAGCCTTGAATTGTCCCAACGTAATGTCCGTTGAACCGTGTGTTACCAGGAGTGTGAACGGTTTGTACAGCTCCGGTAATCCTCTCATTATCATCGGCATCATTAGCCCATCGCTCTGTGCTTCTCCGGCACTCCTCAATGGCGTCGTGATTTGCTCCGCTCTGTTGACGTATTCGGTCACAGTTTCGGTGGTCCCCTTCCTCAGGCCCGTTAGTGCTGTGTAGAGGGCCACGACTCTGGGTCTTCCTCGTCCGATGAAATGCTCTCTCAATACCGCCAGGCTTTCTCGGCCTCTGTCTTTAGTGTCGCGGAATATCAGCCCCAGGCTGGTGTCGTCAGGCATCGGCGCTAACTCACAGTACGCGCTGGCGTTCCGCTGGTCGTCCAGGGCTTGCTCTTCCGCTGTCAGTTCTCCGGTGGGGGCCCCCAGGATCGTCTCCTTCAGCCCCGCCCCGTGCATGCAGCACAGCATGCGCTCTTCCCAGAGCTCGTAGTTCTCTGCTTTTCCATTGAATGTCGGCCATTTGTCTCTTCTCTTGTTTTCCATCCTCTTCGTTAATGGTATGCTTAGCTTTTGCTCTTGTTGGCCTAGCGACTAGCCACGCGGTGCTCCCAGTGCTATCCTAGCCTATAACTTCAGCTAAGCTTGCTACAGTACCTCCACTATTTCGCCCCGGCGTTATCTGGGCCCATAACCTGTTAACAGAATTCAACTATAGGGCGACAATAATGTGGTCAAGAGGCATGGTTTCTATCTTGAGCCTGAACTGGCATGACTTCTTTTATTCACATGGTAAGCAGCAGTAACACAAGTCTTCTCTCACTGAGAGACATTGGGGGAGAGAACGAAATGCGTGGGGATACCTTTGCTTTTATACTCGCCATAAGGTAGAGTACCTGGGTGGCTCCACCTAGAGTGCCCTCCAGTGGGAACAGATATATATGCAACTAGACAGTCACTGGTGGAGACAATTATATATATGCAGGTAAACAGTTACTAGAGTAAACAGCCATATGTACAGTTAGACAGTTACTAACAATCCTACACAGAGCCTCTGATCTCAACAAAAGGGATTGTTCACAATTCGGGGTAGTCGTCCAGTCCAGGGTCAGCACACAAGGGGGTATCTCAGCCAGTCCAGGGTCCAGTACACAAAGAATACCTACTCGCCTTTACCTCTCCTATTACTTCCTCTCACCTTCACAGCTCCGAATACACAATCTCTCTCTCTCTCTCTCTCTCTCTCTCTCTCTCTCTCTCTCTCTCTCTCTCTCTCTCTCTCTCTCTCTCTCTCTCTCTCTCTCTCTCTCTCTCTCTCTCTCTCTCTCTCTCTCTCTCTCTCTCTCTCTCTCTCTCTCTCTCTCTCTCTCTCTCTCTCTCTCTCTCTCTCTCTCTCTCTCTCTCTCTCTCTCTCTCTCTCTCTCTCTCTCTCTCTCTCTCTCTCTCTCTCTCTCTCTCTCTCTCTCTCTCTCTCTCTCTCTCTCTCTCTCTCTCTCTCAATACAACAACTCCAACCTCACCTCCGCTCAACTTACTCCTCTCTAACCTAGTGGTTATGTAGTGTGTGGGACTGGGTGTGTGCACGTGAGATGTGGTTGGACTAATGATGCAGGTGTGTTCTATCAGTACTAATCAGCTACCTAATTGACTCTACTCCTTCCGTGGCAGAAGTCTCTCCCATCCTTCACATATCCATGGGAGGGGGGAGGAGATCTGTCACACTTTATAGTTACTAAAACTGAAAACTGATGACTGACAAGCTTTTAAAAGCTTGTCAGTCATCAGTTTTCACTCGACTCAAGCCGTGGTATTATTTGGTTGCATCAAATTTTAAATCAAGTGAATTATTGATAATTCATCATACCTACTCTGAAATTAAAACCGTGTAAGTTATTGGTCTTGCAAAATAAGTGAAAGCTGCGGTAGAGAGAGATATGAGGAATTGAACCAGCAACCTTCTGGTCACAATTAGACTTCTCTAACCACCACTAACTACTCCAAGACTGTGGACCTATTTCCTGTCGTCCAAATGGGAATCCCTCTACAGGTTTTGATTATGGACACAAAAACAAAGTAGGCAAGATAAAAATGTACAGCGTTCAGAAGGAGAACATGCTCATCCTGGCTCTAGCGCCACCATCAGGCCAAACTGAGAACAATATATGTTGAAAAGTAATGGCTGGATTGCCACACAATCTGCTGTGAATATCCATGGCCCCGGCCTAGAGGAACAACACTATTGATTCAGCTCATCCCATGACCTTTTCTCTAGCGCCACCATCAGGCCAAACTGACAACTATCTATCTTGACCTTTCCTCTGGTAGCAGCATAACGCCCACAGACATGGTGCCTAATGCTTAGATGCATAATGTCTAATCCCCAGTGCATAATGCCATAATGCTTAATGTCGTAATGCTCAATGCCTTATGCTTCAGTGCTCCATATGCCCAATGCGTGGACCCCTGCAATGGCCGTGTGCGGCTCTGCTTTTTAAATGGAGCCGTTTTAGATGAGTCTTCTGTTCCTTCAGCCACATTCAGCCCTTTAGGCAAGTGCTTATCTCTGCTCGTCCTCCTTTCAGTATTTATCAGGAAAAAAACTACATATGAAAAGATAGGAAGGAGTGGAGTAGATATGAATTATCACACCATCTCTCGCCTGGTTTACCAGCTGAGGAATAAACCACAACGAAGAGCAACCTGCAGGTCTTTGTAGCCACACGTGATGTAGATGCATAAAGGCAGACATGCCATCGCTCCCCGTTCAACTCAGACATCTTCTATTGATAATCCAGGCAGCTGCATGCTCTGTGTGTGTGTGTGTGTGTGTGTGTGTGTGTGTGTGTGTGTGTGTGTGTGTGTGTGTGTGTGTGTGTGTGTGTGTGTGTGTGTGTGTGTGTGTGTGTGTGTGTGTGTGTGTGTGTGTGTGTGTGTGTGTGTGTGTGTGTGTGTGTGTGTGTGTGTGTGTGTGTGTGTCGACTAGTCGTGACATGTCTCCAACTGGCTGGCCCTTGAGGAGGGCTAGAGAAAGAAAGATAAAGAAAATGATTGTGTGCTGAAGGAGAGGTGCGACCATAACTCTAAAGGTTTGACATCAGCGGAGCGGCAGGACACTCTGTGGATATGACTTCATTAGGATCATGTTCTGCTCTAGAGCCAAGCAGTTAGCGAGGTACTGATTTGTGTCTGCAATTAGTTCAAGTTTCTTTATTAGTTATCATACAGAAGTACAGAATACTTTTATACAAAATGCTTCGTTCTGTTATGCTCCAGAGACTGTGCTAGACAAAAATAGATAAGTATAAAATAAGTATAGCAAGTATAAAATAGGAGTCAAGTACATAGACAAAAGTGTTCAGTGTGAGGATTGGCCCATTCCCGCCACACGCTTCAAGGTACTGTGAGGAGGATTGGCTCATTGCCACCACACGCTTCTAGGTCAAGTACCAATTGCCGTCACGCACCTGTCGGTTGTTTGTAATCAGCGCCCAGAGCCCTTCATATACTCGGGTCTTTCTGTCAATCGTTGTCGGGTCGTTTTGGATTATCACTGCTACTGCCTGTTCCCCCCGTTGTTGTGCCTCGTCTGTTTTTCTTCAGGACGTCCATGGAAGTCGCCGCTGTTGTGTATCTCTATCATCCGTTGGAGCTGTGCCTCGTTGCCCGCTTTGCGCATTTGCGCTTTGGTGAGTTTTTGGAACGAACCTTTTGGATTCTCTGTTTTCTGTGTGTTTGGATAACACTGAAGAATTGCCGTTTTTGTTTTGTACTGGACTCAGCTAAACTTGTGTGTTGGTAACACTGAAGATTAAGTCACGTGGGATTGTACTGGGCTCAGCTAAACCTGTGTGTTGGTAACACTGAAGATAGAGTCACGTGTGTTTATACTGGACTCAGCTAAGGAGGACGGGACTGCCTCTGTATTCCGTTGGCTTGTTTTATTGACCACTCTCTCTCTCTCTCCGTTCCTTCCCGAGTTGGATCCTGGAGTAGCTGCAGAGCCGCAGAGGCAGTGGCGCTACGCCGCTTCTCCATCTCAATACCGGGACGATCTGCAGAGCCGCAGACAACTCTGCCAAGAACATTCTCCCCTTTGTTTGTTCTTATTGTTATTTAGCTCATTCCTGTTTCAGAAATAAATACGCCCTAGTCTTTGGCTAACTCTGAACTACCTGTCTGTGCCGTGCTGTTGGGGTCGGTTTCAAACCATAACATTACAACCCGACCATGACGACCCCAGCCGACACAGACAGGGTCAAGGCAGCGTTGGCGGTCCAGATCGAATTGACCAACGACCACAGCCTACAGTTAGGTGCGGCTGCGGCTGCTGTGCAGGACCTCCGGGCTCAGGTCCAGCCTATTCAGGAGTCCCTTAGCTCTCTGGCTACCCTGCAGACAGCCCAGGGTAATCAGCAGGCTGATATTCTGCACCAACTACAGATGTTGAGTGAAGCATTTAACGCCCTGCTTGTAACCCCACCTACTCCAGGAGTCTCAGAGCCAGAGCACCACCCGCAGCCGTGGCGGACCCCGCGCCTCCCGACCTCGCACCTCGGGAGCCCCGTCTCTCCGAACCACGTTGGTTTGACGGTAACTTCGAGGATTGTGCCACATTCATCATGCAATTTGAGTTGGTTTTCCTTCATCAACCCAGCCGATTTACTTCAGAGGGAGCCCGAGTGGCTTACATGACTAACCTGCTCTCAGGCCGAGCAGCACAGTGGGTTACTGCCTCCTGGTCAATGAAGGCTGATTTTTGTTTTTCCTACCCAGACTTCGTGGCAGAGCTCCGCAGGGTTTTCCACCACCCAGCTCGTGGCCAGGACCCAGGAGCTCGGTTGGGCACCTTCCGGCAGGGCAGTGGCAGTGTCACCGACTACGCGCTGGAGTTCAGACTGGTCGCAACGGAGAGCGGTTGGAATGATCAAGCGCTTCGTCTCACCTTCCTGAGGGGGCTCAACGACGCAGTAAGGGACCAGCTCGCGACCCGTGAGGAGCCCGATTCCCTCGAGGGCCTATTCGACCTCGCAATTCGCATCGACGGACGCCTCCGGGAGAGAAGGCGTGAGAGAGCCCGACTGGGACCCCCAAACGTTCCCCAGACCCCCCGCACTCGTGATGGTATTGCGGTCCGTCCTACTCCCTCCGCAACTGGTGGCCCCTTCCCCTCCCGTTCGGTGCCCGAGGAGGAACCCATGCAGCTGGGACGCACACACCTTAGCCAGGCTGAACGGGAGGCCAGGTTCAGGTCCGGCCTTTGCCTCTACTGCGGCCGGGATGGACACCGTATCTCCAATTACCCCACCCGGCCAAAAGACCAGGCTCGCCGGGACCCCGGGAGATCCTGGTGAGCCGTTTTTCTTGTTCCCACACCCTTGCACCACCTAACCGTCTGACGAGCGTCACCCTAGCCTGGGCGGACCAACGGGCGACGGTGGAGGCACTCATTGACTCGCGTGCTGATGAGAGTTTCCTGGATTTCGAGTTTGCCACCCAGGCCAACATTCCACTTGAGGACCTCGAGAGACCCTTGGAGGTGTTCGCGTTGGACCAGCACCGCCTGGCTGACATCACTCAACGCACCTGTCCAGTCCTTCTCACCATTGCTGGTAACCACGTTGAGAGACTTGTTTTTTATCACCAGATCCCCTCTTGTCCCTGTAGTCCTGGGTCGGCCCTGGCTCGCGCTGCATGAGCCCCACATCGCCTGGTCCTCCGGTACCATCAGTGGGTGGAGCTCCTCCTGTCATGCCCAGTGTCTTCAGGCGGCGTCCAGTCCCTCGCCCCGGAGTTCCCTTTGTGAGCCGCCCCCGGACCTCTCGACTATTCCCCCTGAATACCACGACCTCGAGGAGGTTTTCAGTAAGTCCCGGGCTCAGGCCCTTCCGCCTCACCGGCCTTACGACTGTGCCATCGACCTCCGCTCTGGGGCTCCCCTTCCCGGCAGCCGCCTCTACAGTCTGACCGTCCCTGAGAAGGCAGCGATGGATAAGTACATCTCTGAGTCCTTGGCAGCAGGCCTCATTCGGCCTTCTTCCTCCCCGGTGGCGGCCAGTTTCTTTTTTGTTGGGAAGAAGGATGGAGACCTTCGACCCTGCATCGACTATCGCCAACTCAACGAGATCACCATTAAGAACAAGTACCCTCTTCCTCTCATGAACTCCACCTTCAAGCCCCTCACCCAGGCTACCGTCTTCACCAAGCTGGACCTCCGGAGTGCCTACCATCTGGTCCGTATCCGAAAAGGCGATGAATGGAAGACCGCCTTCAAGACTCCCAGGGGCCACTACGAGTACCTGGTGATGCCGTTCGGCCTCACCAACGCTCCGGCGGTATTCCAGGCGCTCATGAACGACATCCTCCGTGACATGCTGGAGGAGTTTGTGGTGGTATACCTGGACGACATCCTCATCTTCTCCAAGACCCTCGAGGAACACGTCCAGCATGTCCGCCGTGTGCTGGAGCGCCTCCTCCACAATCGGCTCTTCGTCAAGGCAGAGAAGTGCCGATTTCACTCCGACTCCGTCGATTACCTGGGCTTCATCGTGGAGAGCGGCTTGACCCGAGCTGACCCTCGCAAGATCCGGGCCGTGGAGGAGTGGCCGGAACCCACCTCTCGGAAAGAGCTACAGAGCTTCCTCGGGTTCGCAAACTTCTACCGAAGATTCATCCGGAACTACAGCCAGGTGGCGGAACCACTTACCAGGCTAACCTCTCCCTCCCTGCCGTTCGACTGGTCCCCAGCGGCTTGCGCTGCGTTCCGTTCCCTCAAGAAGAGGTTCACCACCGCCCCGGTCTTGCTCCACCCAGACCCCAAGACACAGTTCATTGTGGAGGTGGACGCCTCGGATACTGGACTAGGGGCTATCTTGTCCCAGCGGTCGGCAATGGACCAGAAGGTACATCCGTGCGCCTTCTACTCACGTCGTTTCCTCCCTGCCGAGAGGAACTATGACATCGACAATCGGGAGCTGCTGGCGGTATTGGCTGCCTTGGAGGAGTGGCGTCATTGGCTAGAGGGGGCCGAGGAACCATTCACCATTTGGACGGACCACAAGAACTTGACGTACATCCGTGCTTCCAAGCGCCTCAACGGCCGGCAGGCAAGGTGGGCCAGCTTCCTCAGTCGGTTCGACTTCTCGCTGACCTTTCGCCCTGGGTCCCGCAACACGAAGGCCGACTCCCTGTCCCGGTTACACTCCAAGGGGGCTCCAACCACTGAGGATCCGACTCCCATCCTCCCAGAGGCCAGGGTGGTGGGAGTGGTCACCTTGGGCATCGAGGGGTTGGTAAGGCGTGCCCTACGCTTCCATCCCGCTCCCGGCAATGTACCCGTTCGTCGCCTCTTCGTCCCCGACTCAGTCCGGTCCCGGGTCCTCCAGTGGGGCCATACCAGCCGGTTCGCCTGCCACCCGGGCGTTCATCGCACGTTCTCCTTCCTGGCTCGTCGATTCTGGTGGCCCACCATGAGGAACGACGTCAAGGAGTTTGTTCTGGCCTGCGCGGTCTGCGCCCGCAGCAAGGCCTCCCACCAGGCACCCTCCGGGCTATTGCAGCCGCTTCCCATTCCGAGCCGCCCTTGGTCCCATGTGGCGTTGGACTTCGTCACGGGCCTTCCTTCGTCCCAGGGGAACACGTGCCTACTGACCGTGGTGGATCGGTTCAGCAAGGGGTTTCACCTCGTGGCCCTTCCCAAGCTTCCCTCGGCTGCCGAGACAGCGGACCTCCTGACAAGCCACGTGTTCCGCCTCCATGGTTTTCCCCAGGACGTCAGTTCACTTCCCAGGTATGACGGGCCTTTTGCAAGGGATTGGGGGCAACAGTCAGTCTTTCCTCTGGTTATCATCCCCAGACTAACGGACAAACAGAGAGGATGAACCAGAGCGTGGAGTCTGCTCTCCGTTGTGTGGCTGCCGAGAGACCCGCTTCCTGGAGCCGGTTCCTCCCCTGGGTCGAGTACGCCATCAACTCCCTGGTCAGTTCCGCCACCGGCCTCTCGCCTTTTGAGGCATCCCTGGGCTACCAACCCCCTCTTTTCCCTGCACAGGAGTCGGAGGTGGCAGTTCCCTCCATGCAGGACCATCTCGACCGGTGCAGACAGGTCTGGGAGATCACCAGGACTGCACTGCTCCGGTCATCGGAGCGCGCCAGTCGTGGGGCTGACCGGCGCCGGATCCCTGCGCCGACATACCACCCTGGGCAGAGGGTGTGGCTGTCCGCCAAGGACCTTCCGCTTCGATCCTCGGCCAAGAAGCTTAACCCCCGGTTCGTCGGTCCTTTTGAGGTTCTGAAGGTGCTCAGTCCCGCGGCGGTGAGTCTTAAGCTTCCTGCGTCCATGCGCATTCACCCCGTTTTCCATGTGTCCCGGGTTAAGCCTGTCTCCCTCAGTCCCCTGATGCCTCCTGCTCCGGACCCGCCTCCTCCCGTGATGGTGGACGGACACCCCCAGTGGCAGGTCCATCGGCTTATGGACGTCCGACGGCGGGGACGGGGGTTCCAGTACCTGGTGGACTGGGAGGGATACGGCCCGGAGGAACGGAGCTGGGTCTCCCGCCAGCTCATCATGGACCCCGACCTGATCACCGACTTCCATCGTTCCCATCCGGACAGGCCGGGCCGGGCTGGTCGCCGGGTGGCTCCCGTGGAGGGGAGGGGTACTGTGAGGATTGGCCCATTCCCGCCACACGCTTCAAGGTACTGTGAGGAGGATTGGCTCATTGCCACCACACGCTTCTAGGTCAAGTACCAATTGCCGTCACGCACCTGTCGGTTGTTTGTAATCAAGTTTCAAGTTTCAAGTTTCTTTAATAGTTGTCATACAGAAGTACAGAATACTTTTGTACAAAATGCTTCTTACTGTTGCGCTCCAGAGACTGTGCATGACAAGATAAGTATGAAATAAAAACATAGTAAAAATTAGAAGAAAAAAAAGAGGTCACAGTGTTCAGTTTAGACATATGTACAATGTTCGTAGACGTAGTTACCATACAATATACAATACTGTGCAGTGTACTAATATACAATACTATATAGTGCAAGGCATAAATGGACAAGGTGCAGTTTAGGTACAATTCACAGTAGGTGTACGAGTTGTAGTGCAAATCCTTTATCAATAAATATAAAGTGTAAGTGTGTTTGTGTGATCTAAAGTGTGGAGAGTGGGTGCTGCAGTGTGTTGTTTGTTTGAGTGAGTGTGTGTGTGCGTGTGGGTGTGTGTGCTGTGTGCATTTGATGGTTGTTGCATAGTGATTATTGTTCGTTTAGCGATTATTGTTCGTTTAGCAGCCTGATGGCCTGGGGATAGAAGCTCCTTCTGAGTCTTTCTGTGCTCGCCATAAGACTCCGGTATCGCTTGCCTGACGGCAGCAGTTCAAAGAGGCAGTTGTTCGGGTGGCTCGAGTCCTTAATAATTCTCTTAGCCTTCCCCTTGCACCGCTTGTTGTAAATGTTCTGGAGGGTGGGAAGCCCCCCTCTAATTGTGCGTTCGGCTGAACGTGTCACTCTTTGTAGTCTGCTACGGTCTTGTGCAGTGCTATTCCCAAACCAGGAGGTGATGTTGCCGGTCAGGATGCTCTCTATTGTACATGAGTAGAAGTTCCTAAGGATCTTCTGACTGACTTGGAACTTCCTTAGGCGCCTGAGGAAGTAGAGGCGTTGTCGTGCCTTCTTCACAACACTGTCAATGTGTGTGGTCCATGTCAAGTCCTCGGATATGTGGGCTCCGAGGTACTTGAAACTGTTCAGCGCCTAATCAGCTAATCAACTAATCAGCGCCCAGAGCCCTTCATATACTCTGGTCTTTCTGTCAATCGTTGTCGGGTCGTTTTGGATTACCACTGCTACTGCCGGTTCCCCCTGTTGTTGTGCCTCGTCTGTTTTTCTTCAGGAGCAGCAGGCTCCACAACCAAATGCGCTGGTTGACCTGAAAGGCACACAGCCAGAATGAAGGATTTTTTATTCATATTAAATTTACATTTACATGTTGTCATTTAGCTGACGCTTTTATCCAAAGCGACCTACAAGTTCTGTACGACAAGTCAGCAGGAAGGGTACGACTCTTACAACTGAGTAACAATGATCAAACAGTGCTGAAACTTGGGTGCTGCAGTATTGAGTGAATAGACGACATAAGACATATTAGTATAGTAGGAGGAGTGCATGGTAGTATAGGACAGTAAGAAGGTTAGTGTTTTTTGTGTTTTTTTTTCATTTCAGATATTGATTGAAGAAGTGTGTTTTTAGTCGACAGCAAAAGATTGGTCGGGATTCGGCTGTCCTAACTGGTGGGAAGGTATATTTATTTAAAGACAAAAGGATGAAAAGTCAAATTACATATAGCATAGAAGATGTCACCGTTAAGAGCGAGATGTCCTGCAGGCTGGAACATGGGTGTCATGCATCTCATGGTGAATGTTCAGTGTAGATCCTTTATGCTCAGGTTTGTTCATTAGCTCTTTCTTGGAGTCGAGAGACAAGGAAGCTGGAAAAAAGTTTCTAATTCTAATTCAGCGGCGATGACGAGGCCCTCGACAGGCGGCCATGTTTTCCCCCGCCAGAGGTATCCTGGGCGTTGAATCGACAGGTGTCCACAAGGCCGACAGCCTTGGCGGCCGAGGGATCGGCCATGTTGGATGGGCTCGGCTTGAAAAACAAGCCGTCGCCATCCTGCCGCGAGCAGCCCGCTCTCCGATCACTCCCTCCCCCAACACCAGCGGAAAAAGGGGGCTCTGATTGTTTCTTTTGGCTGCGGGCCGCGTGCCTCCGTTGAAGCGCGGGCGGCCCCACTTTTCGCTTCTCATGGGGACAGGGGCTGACACCCAGTTGATGACTGAGCCTGGGTCTGTCCGTGAGAATGTTGTGCTGTCAAGCGGCTCCCACACCATAAGCTGTGTTGGTTGAGCCTGGTGTTACGTCTGTCAACTATAAGTGTTGTCAGCAGGGGGGCTCGAAACCTTTTGAGGCACACAGTGCGGGCTTCCCCGGCCTCGCCTTCGCCAGGCCAGGTATCATGTTGGTGCCTCCCACTCCTGCGAGATCGGCAGTGGTCTGAAAAGAAGAGGTGCGCGTGATTTAGGTGGTAGTAATATCACTGCAGGGCTACGGTGTGTAGGAACCCATGGGGGCCTCACACTTTGCATGTCCGGCTGCAGAACAACTCCTCAGCATGTTCTGAAGGGGTGTTCAGTGGGGGAGCTTTTGTCACCTAGAACTGATGTCAGCTTCCCCTGTATCAAACCGGCCCTTTCTGTCGGGGTCCCCCCCTTGGGTGCGATTGCCTCGTGGGTAGTGTCAGGTTCCGACCCGACTCCACGGAACGCTCTGCTCGCACGGGTCCAGGGTTGGCTACGCACAGTGGGTGGGACCGGGCCGCCTATCTACACATCACATATGGCTACAGCAGTACCATATGTCGAGGTGGATGGAGAGAACGCTGAGGCGGGGACTTGTGTTTACACAACCCCACCCGTTTCCGGGTTTGGTACAGACCCTATTGTCAGGGTCACCAGCAGTGACAGCTCTGGTCGACGAGATCTGATCTCTGTGGACGAAGCAAGCCATCGTCGTGGCGTTTTCCTCCCGGTGTTCTCTGGTGCCTGAGAAATCGGGAGGGGGGGTGTCAGACCCATGCTGGACCTGTCCCATGGGAAGGTTCAGCATTTTTTGGATCGTCTCCTACCTGTTGAACACTGTCAGGTGGGGATCTGGTTCTCCTCCATAGACCTGTAGGATGCGTATTCGCATCCCCGATCTTCCATCCTAGGGCTTACCTATGCTTCCTTTGCAGGGTTAGCGTATGAGTACCAGAGGCTGCCGTTCGGTTTTTCTCTGGCTCCCCGCATTTTCACCAAGTGCGTGGAGGCCGCACTGCGGCCTCTGCGTCGTCAGGGGTTATGAAGTGTATTCTGCCCTGACGACGTTCTGGTCCTTGGCGGTCAAGGTGGATCGTCAGGTCTCGTACCAGGCAGGTTCCTACCAGCCTGGGGTTTGCTGTAGACTGGAAGTAGAGTACTCCTCTTCCTAGTCAACGGGTGGAGTGCTATGGGCATCCCTCTCAGAGCGTGTTGTCGACACGCTCGGGAGGTTCTGTCCTAGGACGGTTACGGCGCTGTCCGTGATACGCCTGCTCGGTATGATGGCATCTGCTCATTCCGTGGTCCCTCTTGGCCTCCTCTTCACCCCAGGAGGGGGTTACGGAGGTGGGTTTTCCAGTATGGAAATATACCCGGTGAGAGGCAAGTGGAAGCGGCTAAGGTTCCCGTGTCAGTACTGGGGGTCCTCGCCCCTGGGGAGGGCCTGGGGTCCTCACCAGGGGGGTTCCCATGGGCAGTAGGCTGTCACACATCACGTTTTTCACCGACGCCTCCCTCGCTGGAGACGCGTGGGGCCACCGCAGTAGGGGGCAGCTGGCGAGCCATGCTGCTCGGTCTGCGCTACGTTCAATGTGTTGGTATTGAAAGCGGTCCTTCTGGTCCTCAAACGGTGTTGATCAGGACGGACAATACGACGTCAGTGTCGTATATCGACAGACAGGGAGGAGTACGCTCCCCCCGTCTGCACCGGGCGGCGGGCGGCTGGCTATGGGCGTTCTCCATCTGCGCGGCCTGAAGGCTCTCCACATCCCCGGTAGGGTGAATGTGGGTACAGGTGTAATGTCGCGGGGCGGTCCTCACACTGACGGGTGGGGATTACGTCCGGACATAGTCAGGCAGGTCTGGGACCAATGCCGTGCCGCCTGGGATTCTTTCCCCCATACATCTGTTAAGTCAGTTGTTGGGGCGGGTACGTTGAGGAGCGCAGGTCCTTGATCCTGATTGTGCCGGATCCAGCTCTTGGTATCCCGTCATGGCCTGTTCCTTGGTCGTCGCGGGCCCTCTCTCAAGCGCAACGGGTCTCTGTGTTAGTTCCCTGTGCTGGGCCAGCTGCTGGTGGTGGCTGGTGAGAGGGTGAGTCTGGAGAGGATGGATCCTTCTGTGGTTGGTACCATCCGGAACGCGCATGATCCTTCCACTATCGCAGGTTACGCGGATAAGTGGCGTATTTTCCAAGAGTGGTGTATGGCCACCCTCTTGTGAAGCGTTTCCTGCTTGGCGTTGACGCCTTAAGCCGGTGAAACGCTCTTTGGCTCCGAGCTGGGATCTTCATTTGGTCCTCGGTCGGTTGTCCTTGGCCCCGTTTGAGCCTCTTGAGCAAGCGCTGTTGGAACGGCTGTCGTTCAAGAAAGCTGTGCGTTCTTGCTATCCATCACCTCTGCTAAACGCGTGGGTGTGCTTTGTGCTCTCTCGGTATGGCCAGAGTGCCTGTCTTTCGTTCCGATAGCGGTGCCACTCTGCGGCCTAATCCAGCCTTTGTGCCTAAAAATATCCGGAGTGCTTCCGCTCCAGGGATATTATGGTTCAGGCGTTTCATCCGCCTCCTCACGCTAGTGAGTTGGAGGCGGGCCTTCACCTGTCATGTCCGGTCCGGGCTTGGGGGTTACCTCAGCCATACTCAGGGCCTCAGGGCTACCGTTCAGTTGTCTGTTACTGTTGTGAAGGATCAGATTAAACCGAATATGTATATTTATTTATATATATATATTTAATTGTATTTGTATATCGTTTGATATCCCCTGTATATTCCTTGTACAATATGCATTGAATATCCCTTTAGTCTACTAAACAGCCCATAATAGTTTCATTCTACCATTGGACGAGAACCTGGCGCCAGGTTGCCATACCCCTAGGTCCAAGTTCAATCGTGCCGCCTAACATGTCGAGGCAACCCCCGGTTTCCGCGCAGTAATATGTCGGGCGAAATACGAATGGTACTATTTGTTCATAGCGCATATATATATGGCGCAAGTAAAGTAGAACTTTCTTTTAGTCCAGTTCTTTACCCTCCAACAGAGTGACAGACGCAAAGCCTCCCCACGACGCACGTGCGGTGTAGTAAGGCCTACTTGGCCCAGAATAGGCATTGAGATATCGTGTAGATTAATAGTTGAATAGTCATAGTTTGGCACTATACCGTCGAGTTGGACGTATTCTATTAAGCTAATAATAGTCTATTTATGTATGGTGCATCGTTCGGTTAGAGTTCTAAAGTTATCAGTACCCCCATCGTTCCTGACGTTATCTGGACGCTTAACCAGGCTGGTCAGACCCCTAGTGGTGATTGCATCCGAGGAGCTCCGGGCCAAGAGCGACTGGACCTGTATATTGGATTACTCTACCCGGACGACGGCGAGCCTTCCACGGCTTGGATTATGCTTTGTGTGCTTTGATTATTCCATGGATAAAGGCCAACACTGCGGAGTGTTGGAATTACCCCCCGGAGAGGACTCCAGGTGAGACGGCGCTCTACACGTGAGGTCGCCTCACGTCTCTCCGTTGTGGACCGGCAGATACCGTCCACAGAGGGTCCAGCTGTATTCGTCTGCGGTCCGAGGTTCTGTGGGCACCGTGTCCAAGACTTTGGATTCTCCCAAGACACCGTCGGCCAGATGGGATACCGCCAGCGGCTTCTCTAACCCCCCCCTCCTACTGTCTTACAACCAGCGGGACCCCCCCCCCCTTAGTGTATCCAGCTATAATCATCTAAGTACCATCGCTATCGTTTCCTAAATATTCCAGGTTGTATACTTACTCCCTGCGCAACCAGAGATTGGACATTCAATGTTGATTTACCTACGAATACTCATTTGCCATAAAAGTGCATATTTCATATTTCAAATCATAAATGTAATTAAGTGATCGTTGTATACACCTTTTGCTGTATTAAACCTTCGATTTGGTACATTTGTGTGGATTCGTTTCATCAGGTGGGAAAGTGTTCATCATACTTATATCTTGTACTGGGTGGCCAGAAGTTAAAGTACATGAGGTAGTGGTATTAAATATCATATCTAACAATACAGTCAGGGAATTGTACCCCTCAGTTACAGTTACGGTGGCTCTCGTGCTGGTAAGGCACTGTCGAAACAGCGCCTGTCCCATTGGTTGTGCGAGGGCATTGCCCTTGCTTCACGTTGGCCGGGTTGGCTCCCCCTGGGGCGTCAGGGCGCACTCCACTCGTGGGGTGGCGGCCTCTGCCGCTCTGCTGGGTGGGGCCTCGGTGGAGGACATCTGTGCTGCAGCTTCATGGTCCTCCCCGGGTCCCTTCGTAAGGTTCTCCCAGGCGGTTCTGGGGTCTGTGGCCTTTCCTGCTTCCCGTCCTTTGGTAGGGTAGCAGGGGTGTGTGGGTATGGGCCACAGTGTGTTGGGTCACACGTGGTTCCGCCTGTGCTGTGTGTTCAAGGGGTTCTAGTTCCCTCTTGCTCGCACTCGGGTGGAGTTGACTGCGCCCCCCCTTCATTAGGAAGGATGGGGTGACGGGACTCTCCTTTCCCCTTGATGTGGGCTTACGGGTCCTCAGGGGGTGCATCTGTCGGGCCTCGCGTCCGCTCTACCCCATATCTCGGAATGGCTTAAGAGCGGGACGCGATGCCAGTACGAATATATAACGACAGGTTATGTATATAACCTAGTTATATGAGTACTGGCTAAGCGTCCCGCTCTTAGCGGCCCTGAGTTCCCTTGGGGAATCTTTTCCTGGAAACGTTTTTTTCCGAGGAAGAGTGAGTGGTGACCATGCCTAGTACTTTATAGTACGCCTCTATAGGGGCGGGGCCTGGCAGGTGGTGGGTGTATTTGTTTTTCGTTGATGGTGTACAGTAGGTACATGAGATGAGGTATATCTCGGAATGGCTTAAGAGCGGGACGCTTAGCCAGTACTCATATAATTAGGTTATATACATAACCTGTCGTTAATACTGCTCAGTGTTCCACTGCTCATTGGGCCACATGCTTAATTTAACTTTATCTGAAAATGAGCTAATTTGGATGAAATGCTCAGTTTGCCTGATATGTTATCCTGAGATACTGCAGAGATTCACTACAGTCATCAATAGACAAGGAGAAGAGGGGCGTGGAAAGGTGAGGCGAGGCGAAGAGAGAGAAGAGAGGAGGAGAAGAGGAGTGGAAAGGTGACGCCAGGAGGGGGAAGAGGAGAATATAACAGTAGGTGCAGATGAGGGTCTGTACTGTATGCCCTATTGGTCATAATACACTGTGCTAGAGTCTGTGCAGGGTTTAGTCATTAAGAGTCAGATATTTCTAAAAGTTCTGCTTCCGTTAGTTCTCCAGCTGCTGGCAGCAGTCCATGCCCCTGGTTGTGGAGCCTGGTGGCCGCTGGTACAAAGGACTAGCTGAGGCGGTTAGTGGTGTGTCACGGGGGGGTATGAGTCTGGCTGAACGTGCTCCTCATCTTGACTAGCTCCTCATAGAGGGGGTGGGAGGGGTTCTCCAGGATAGCATCCAGCTTCTTTCTCATCCTCCTCTCTGCCACCACCTCTGAGCAAAGGAGAGGAGAGGAGAGGAGGAGAAGAGAGGAAAGGAGAGGAGGAGAGGAGGGGCGGATGAGAAGAGGGGAGAGGAGTAGAGAGGAAAGGAGAAGAGAAGGGACACAGTGAATTAAGAGACCAGGGCCCTCATTCATCAACGTGTGCGTAGAATATGTTCTATTTCCACACGTAAGCACAGAATGTAGAATCAGTGTACGCACAAGAAAGTCGGGATTCATCAACCGTGCATACACAGGTCCTATGCTCCTCCGTGTTGATGAATACCACTTTGTTCTACCGTCAATGCTCGTGCATGATTATCCATATATGGTCATGAAAGTGAGGAAACACCCCCCATGGGATGTGAAATAATGGACTGACCCGAGCGGAACTCTGAGAAGCTTCACGGAGATTGTTCACTGCTGTCGAACCAAGAAGACACTATCGCGTATTATGGGATAAATAAAAGGCGGACTTGTAAACGGTGATGTCAGATATCAACGGCTCCCTAAGACCATTGCTGCAATTCTGCCTGGACAGCTCAAAATACTAATAAAGACCGTTCGTTGACCACTGTTTGGCGTTGGTTGTGTGTCATTATAACCGTGCTGTAATATGAATGCCTTTATTAGTTGTGTTCGATTGGCTATATGATTTTTAGAGGCATCTATTTTGATGTCAGTATTGGGTAGCCTATATAAACAATAATACGAGAGCATATACAAGAACAATGAATCTCACTGCATGTATGATGTAGCCTGCCTTTCAATACATGAACTTGAATTCCATCATGTTTGTGTGCGGGACTCACAAGGCTGTTGTCACAATGGGTGGTACCGGTACAGTAATAATAACAGTCCACACAATATCACGATGGACCATGCCATAGCCTATGTTCTATTAGGACATGATCTGTGACGACAAATGTTCTAGAATGTTTGATTAAGATATCATACTCTGACAGCATGCCTATGATCAACAAAAACGCGAACTTGAATCCCATCATATACATAGTCTGTCCACTATCTGGTGTCATTGCAATGCGTTTTCTATTCTTTCTTATGCAGTAAAAAGGGGGAAGAACACTATATCGTGGGTGTTCATATGACTCTGCTTACAGCTTCGAAACTCCACTTGTTTCGTTTAACGTAAAGCCTTTTAAATATAATCAAAACGTTCCCGTGTCTCTGCGGTCTGTGCGCAAAATAATAACGAGTTGAGATACGCGGAGCGCAGTCAGTCAGTAGCCTACACCCCGTATATTCCGATAACTCTATATAAACCATGCTGCATTCATTCTGAGAGAAAGATCTATTATTCCAAATGCTATTTATAGGGTTTTGACCATAATTACACTACTGTTGCTATTTTACAGTGAACTATAATGAATTACGGTTCATACAGAAGTGCTACTGACTGACTGCGCTTCGCCAGTGTCGAAACTAATGCACAGAAGCTCATTTCCTTGTTGTAATAATATATTCTACCACTGGGCGTCAGCTAAGTGTACTCAGAGCTGTGCGTAGACATAAGCACAAAGTCAAGTTCAAGTTGAAATTGATGAATCCCACTCTTTGCTTAGAAATGATCGTACGCACAGGGTAAGCACAAATCTGTGCGTAAGACACGTTGATGAATGAGGGCCCAGGCCTTGAGGCCAACAGAAAAAAGTCAAGAGTAGAGACATGTGGAGGAGAAGAGAGGGAAAGAAGAGGAGAGGATAGAGAAATGAGGAGGGGGGAGGAGAAGAAGAGATGGGCGGAGAGGGGAGGAGGAGAAGAGAGGAGAGACTAGGTGGGGGGTAGTGCTGAAGCTGGCAGCCACCGCTGTGACAGTCTGGCTGTGTTTCCATACACACACGGCACAGTCATACATAAAACAACAGAGCGGAAAGCTAGACTCTCTCTCTATTGTGGTTGAACGGCTGCCCCACGCCTCACCCTGGGTTCTCATTGCTCCTGATTAAATCAATATGTTCATTCTACTCTGCTTGTGTTTCCCCAGCTGTTGATCACCAACCTGGAGACCATGGAGGGGAGCAACAGGGAGCTGTCTGAGAAGGTAAAAACAATGACATTATATACTGTATAATGTATATATCGTTAGCCTCATACGATAATTGCCTAAGTAATTTTTTGACCAAATTGAGATGATTGCCTAACTGTAATCTCCTCACACTGCTGCATCGCCCTGGCGTAGTGCCTATGTCCTCAGCCAATCAGAACGCTTGTTACATAAAAAAATCCCCATCTGCCTAACTCACTCGTGTGACTTGTGCATTTTAACGTTACATACACAGATGGCGATGGCATGACTTAGGCAAGTATAACAATTGCCTTAGTGTATGACATGTATGCATGTACGAGGAAAAAATGCCTAAGTCACGACATATTTTGTTTAAAAGTCACCTTATTTTGTTACGCAATGTTTTTGTCTTTTTGTAAACTTGTTAATACACTTTGTGGAACTTCTTTTCAAAATATAAATAAAAAAACTCATACACATTTGCTGGAAAATTCTTTTTTCTTTTCCAAAAAATCGTGAAAAATTACGTAGGCAATTATCGTATGAGGCTAACGATATATATATCAGAGGTTCTCAGAACATAGCTGTTTGCCCTGACTCTCGAGCTTGAAAGGGTTTAGTGTCTTGCTCAAGGACACTTGGACAGGACAGGACATCAGATCTTTGAAGCTCTAGTTTGAACCCACTGAAAGCCTTAGGTACAGCAATGAGGTTGGAGTGATAACCTCCATGGAAGATTACTGCAAATATAAAAGGTGCTCTGTATTGTACTGTATTTATATAGCATTTTGATCCAAAGCACTTTACAACGTATGCCTCACATTCACTCACACATTCATGGTGGCGGCAACCATGCTAGGTGCCAACCTGCTCATGGGGAGCAAATAGGGGTTAAGTGTCTTGCTCAAGGACACTTTGACATGCTGCCAGGAGGAACCAGAATCGAACCAGGAACCTTCTGATTACCAGACGACAGCTCTACCTCTTGAGCCACTGTCCACGGCCCAATGTGTTTGTGTGGATGCTCTTTACATAATAATGTATTTGACTGTGTTGGTGTGATATATATGGATATATTTTGTCGAGAGGAAGGGGGAAAAGGGTGGAGAGGGGGATGAGAGGAGAGGAGAGAAGAGGGAGAAAAGAGAGGAGAAAGGAGGGGAGAGTGGCTGGTGGCGTTAAAGGTGCTACCCCCACAGGGCTGCTCTCTGCCCATCTCATAGCACTTCACTGGCTTTCATAGGGCCCTCCAGGAGTCAATACACTCACTCACACACTTACTCACTTACTCACACTCATACACTCATACACTCATACACTCATACACTCATACACACATACACTCACACACACACACACACACACACACACACACACACACACACACACACACACACACACACACACACACACACACACACACACACACACACACACACACACACACACACACACACACACACACACACACACACACACACACACACACACACACACACACACACACACACACACACACACACACACACACACACACACACACACACGTTGGGCCGTGAACTTCTACCCCCATACTCTATTTATTGGACTGGAAGCTGATTTCATTCTGAAGGACATTGATACATAAAACATGGTACATACCCGTCCTGTACTTATATTCAATCAGTGAGTACTAGGCTAGGCTATATATCCCACTATATATTCATAGGAAAGTGATAGCGATGTGACCTTTCAATAATGCGGTCTGCCTCTCACATGACCTTGCCATTGGCCCACAGAGCTCGCTCAAGGTCTTATACATTGCTTGCTGATCGCTGGCTTTTATTTATTCATGACTGCAGTGTATGTGCATGCATTTCTGTGTCTCCGCCTGTATGATGTCCTCAACAATGTTCTTACAGTACGTCTGTGTATGTGTGTGTGTGTGTGTGTGTGTGTGTGTGTGTGTGTGTGTGTGTGTGTGTGTGTGTGTGTGTGTGTGTGTGTGTGTGTGTGTGTGTGTGTGTGTGTGTGTGTGTGTGTGTGTGTGTGTGTGTGTGTGTGTGTGTGTGTGTGTGTGTGTGTGTGTGTGTGCGTGCGTGCGTGCGTGTGTGCGTGCGTGTGTGCGTGCGTGTGTGTTTGTAGGGATTCAACGGGTGTGTGCCTGCTCTGTACCATTCCAGAGAGAGGAGGAGTGAAACCATTATGAGAGGAGCTGTCACCTCAGAGAAAGAAGCTCTATTACTGGGTAAATATGAACCATATAGTTCACGGTTAACAGTATAGTTTGTGGTGCTCGTGTCGGACTGAAGTCACAGAGAAATAACACATTGTTTTTCAATGTTCTTGGTATCTAGGAACATCTAGGGACCTGGGGCTATGTATTTCCAGTGTCAGTAATATTGTGTCTGTAAATTGTAATGAAAAAAAGGAGAATATAAATTATGATTTATTTTTGCATCTGTACCGGTGAATAACACCATGTTACAATTGTACTGGAACCGAGCTCGCTCACCGAGCTCATTCACCACCTTCTTGAGATCAAGTGTAAAAATAATCTAAGCAAATTAATAAAGGGAAGATGATTAAACAGAAGGATTTGTAGATACAGTAATAAATGATAATCGATTTTAATTATAAATTCATATTTGACCTTGAACTTGACCTTGACCTTATTATGGCCAAATCATACATCTATGGATAGGGAAAAGGCTCTGGATTTAGTCATTTCCTTGCGGTTTTACGATAAAAGAGATATAATTAGCATTTTTTCGATAAATTCTTATTTTCGGTAAATCGTATAAAACATCGGTAGAAAATATACACTTTGACTGCTGTTTTGATAGGGTTGTGGTCTTTACTCTTGGCTACAAAAAAATAAACATCCAAGATGAGGACGATTCGTGATGCCACTTTGCTGACCTCTAGCGGCTCGGTGTGCATTTCTTTTAATACAATATATAGATAGAATTAAGCCCTATTTGTTGCCTGTCGATTACCCTTTCAGGTGACAAAATCCGTTCAGCGGTTCTCAAGTTACATGCCGATAATGTGAGGCGTGTGCGCCAAAGTACACATTACTACCCCCGACTCCCGGGGCTCTCGCTCCGTCAATCATTTGGTGATCTTGAACATTTTTGGACAGGGTTGTAGCCAATGAGTGTGGCTTTCCAATGATACCCCACATGGGGATCTAATACGGTCTCTATTGATCGATTTATGGTAAAGAAAAGCAGGGTCCCCTTATTTTTTTACAGTAATGGGGGGGGGGGGGGGGGGGGGGGGCAGCAAATGGCTACAACAAATGTCACAGTTCATTCTCAGTGGTTCCGTTTCAATAACAGAACCTTAACCTAAAGTGTTTCCATATGTATGTTATAACCTCCTATATTAGTGGTGCGGTTGGTGCAGTGGTTAGCACTGCTTCCTCACAGTGAGATGGTCCTGGTTGGAACCTGTGGCGGTTTTCTACGGGTGCTCCGGGTTCCTCCCACACCAGGTACATGCTCCTGCCGGGTACTCCGGGTTCCTCCCACACCAGGTACATGCTCCTGCCATTTCCCTTGACCAAGGCACTGGCATTAGAACTGGAGTTGGCCGCTGGATGCCCACTGCTCCTAAAAGTTAGGAGGGGTTAAATGCAGAGGACAAATTCCTGGTATATGCAAACATTTACTTTGCAAATAAAGATATTCTGTGATTTACAGAATCACAGAGTTGTGTCATGAAACACTAGCTAAATCCACAAAGAATGGATTGCACGGAGCAAGTTGCACCCTTACTTACAATTCATTATGAAATGAAAATGGGGGACCCTGATGTAAACAAGACGAAAGTCTTTCTATGGTCTGCATCCCCTTAACAATTGTGTGTATTGAGTCGTACTGTATTGTGCCCATTCTGCAATCTGTTAATACAATTTTCATTCAATCAATCACCGTGCAGATTGATTGATTGAATGAAAATTTTATTAGCAGATTGCAGAATGGGTACAGACTTTTGTCTTGTTTACATCAGGGTCCCCCATTTTCATTTCATAATGAATTGTAAGTAAGGGTGCAACTTGCTCCATGCAATCCATTCTTTGTGGATTTGTAACTCAAAAATACTATACCCTTTTTTTCTGGGTCAAAGTCATGGAATAACTTTTTTTGGCCTTACTTCTTTAAAAAAAGAAAAAAAAAATTATCCACTTTTTCCCCCATTTTTCTATTTTTCTCCCATCCCAATTTTCATATCGTCCAATTCAACCCTCCCCTGTCTTCGAACGTTGTTTCTTGCCTCCCACAAGCCGGCTGCAATGTGGACTAAGTCATACATAGCACGAGTCCCCTCCGATACTCGAGGTAACAGCCGTCGCATCTTTTCACCTGCGCGGCTCGATCTTTCAGCGTCGGGGGTCTGGGCTTTGGAGGGGCCCCGCCCCCGTCGCTTCTTGATTCTACTGCGCAGGCGCACCAACCGACCTGTAGGAGTCGCTGTCCACAACGCCCGATCCCCACCCTTCAGTTTCCCTCCCCGTAATACGGCCAATGTGTATTACTGTGGACGACCAGCTAAACTGAAAGCAATGTGGAGAGCGGGGCTCGAACCTCGTTGCGAGCGTCTTGCCCACTGCGCCATGTAGCCGCCCTTTAAAAAAAAATCTTTAACGGTTTTGAAGATACTTCATACACTCAGAGTGACAACAAGGATATAATACATCACAATGGGAACGTAAAAATCCTATTCACACTTATCTCTGTTACAGGGGAAATGAGGTAGCTACGCAGTTTGTATTATGTTGATGATGTATTATGTATTGTGTTCGGTCTATGATGCGATTTCGGGGGAGGGGGAGATAGGCCGGGAGCCAGGTCCACCCCTCAGGATGTTTTTTGCTACCTTTTTTTCATTATTATTTCCTGTTATCCCATACCTTGGGCCATCACAAGTTGATAATGACCACCCCCAAATCAGCCCTGTTTGGCCTCAGGGGCCAAAAAACCATCTTTTTGGGAAAAGCATCTGGCGAAATTATGTAATTGCAAATATGAGGGTACTGCAACTGCATAAATGGTCAAATAAGGCCATGTTTAGACGGAGAGAGTCTGAACAGAAACAGCAAAAGTCGACTTGCGGTCTCACTTTTAATGTTGAGTTTAGACTAGTGTTTTGGGATGGAATTCTGCGTGCAGACGAGGCTGTAAAGACTCGAGACGACGGAGCCCCGCTGTCACACGATTGGCGCATATGTCACATGACGTGCTGTGAAGACCCGCCCTACTCTGCCTCTGATTCGCAGACTGTGGGTGGGGGAATGTGATTGGACCAAAGCAGAGTCACTCACAGACAGTGTATTTAAAAGTACTGCCAATGTAGCCTTCAGGTGATCGCCATGGATAGAATCAGACATGCTTTGTTTACGCTTCTAGGCTACTGGCGCATGCCTGTGATCAGGGCCGCCTCAGGGGGTGTGCGAGCAGTGCGGTCGCGAGGCCCTTTTTCATCACAGACCTAAAATCTAGTTTTGCTTATATGCTTATATATTTCACATTAGACATGTTTGTAGAATGTGTCTGACTTGTTCCTGGGTCTGCAGTCCTGCAGCTGCAGACATACTCACTATTGGAGCTCAGCCTCTGGGGTTCTGCAGCAGCATTGGTTTCAACGAAGGGAGTGGTTTTACTTACATCATGTGTAGACAGTGTAGTACGCCGGTGTGGCAGCGTGAGTCGGCTGCGTTTGACATTTTCGCGCGTGCAGCTTTTGACTATGCTTAGTTATGCCCAATAGCCAAGACGAAGAAAGAGGTTGGTCATTATCAGTCGGTCGGTCACCAAGGAACGTTGACGAAAGGCCTCTCGCTAGCGGGACAAATGGCCGGAGCCTTTCATGGTATAGCCATGATGTCGGCTAGTAGCTAGCTTAGCTAAATGCTAACTAGCGTTAGCTAACCTATTCAGAGGAGCGAGGCGAGGCGAGTGGATGTCTTTTCAAAAGAAGGAGAAGAGAACTTGTGAGCAGATAAATCTGTTAGGCAGCAATACGCCGAAAGGTGTCCAGTCTGCCGGAAAGTACTCGAAGAAGAAGAAGAAGAAATTACACCGTGGGGCCAAGAAAGTCTCCTTCCACATTGATACTGCGTTATGGTGAGTCAACCTATGATTATATACCCGCCGTGGACCTGAGTCACCTGACCCTATCTCTCTTTCTCTCTCTGGAGCCAAACTGGTCGACTAGCTAATACTACTAGTAGCTAACTGTGTGAGCTAACTGTTAGCCAGTTAGCTGTTTAGCGCCAGCTGGGAACGTTCGTTTGATGCTATCAGTTAGCCTTGAGAATAGCAGGCCCTTTGACAGAAGATGTAGTCGGGCCTGCACCATGACAAGGCTCTGGCCATAGCTTCTTTTTGTCCCGCCAGCGAGAGGCCTTTCGTCAACGTGGAGACCTGTGTTGCGGCCTTTCGCCCTGCGTTCCTCGTGCAGGTAACTTGGATTAATGAAAATGTCATGACATTACCCCACTCTTCCTTCCTTCCCCTCCCGAATGTTTTGTTAATAACGATGTTTTTTTCCAGGCAAAACATATGCTACTTCACAACATTTGGAGATACGACATGTGCTGTGTGTGAATGGTCGTTTGTGTAGCTTGGGTAGCGTTGGGCCATTGGCCAAAGCTGTGTGTGGCCTGGTGTCACAGTACCTGGCTAGCCTATTTAGCTGATGTCGGCCATTGGCTCCTTGCTGCTTTGGTTTCTCTGGTATACCCTCTTCTTGTTGGATTTAAGTGTTGATCTTTGTCCTTTTGAATCTGTCATACATGCTCTAGTCTCTCTCTAACACACACACACATGACAAACACACATGTTCTCTCTCTCTCTCTCTCTCTCTCTCTCTTTCTAACACACACAGTCTGCCTATGGCGGCCTTTCTCGATGGCTAGGCTGTGCTCAAGGATCTTCAGTCACAGTGCTCAGGTATTCTGCCACTGTGTACTCTCTGTTTAGGGCCAAATAGCATTTCAATTTCTTTCCAATGTGTCTCTCTCTCTCTCTCTCTCTCTCTCTCTCTCTCTCTCTCTCTTGGATTTAAGTGTTGATCTTTGTCCTTTTGAATCTGTCATACATGCTCTAGTCTCTCTCTAACACACACACACATGACAAACACACATGTTCTCTCTCTCTCTCTCTCTCTCTTTCTAACACACACAGTCTGCCTATGGCGGCCTTTCTCGATGGCTAGGCTGTGCTCAAGGATCTTCAGTCACAGTGCTCAGGTATTCTGCCACTGTGTACTCTCTGTTTAGGGCCAAATAGCATTTCAATTTCTTTCCAATGTGTCTCTCTCTCTCTCTGTACACTGTATATTGACTGTAGAACGGGAGCTCTCTCTCGCTCTCTCTTTTGCTATATGTTGACTGTATCATGCCCCGCCTCGGGCAGCGCTATTATTTAAGAATATGTTGACTGTATAAAAAAAAAATATATATATATGTAAAAACGCTGTTGCCGTATAAACAAAAGGCACATCCGAAAAAATATTTTTGCGGATTCACCTGCTAGCGTTTCCGTCTAAACAGGGCCTAAGTCTGAAACCTTGCATGGTGTATCCTGACACATAGGGGAAAAGTATCAGAATAATACTCTGGGGCTTACTACATTTCTATTGTCAAATATCACCCTCAGAATACCCCAAAAGACAAAAAAACGTCTGTCCGCCTGACAAATTGTCATCAAAAGTGATAATTTTCAAGTATTTTATTATACATGTTGCTGCTTCACATGGATATAAAAACGTCCCACATTTATAAGCTTCAATTTAAGTCCAAGATGACCTTTCTATCTAGAATATTACACCTGCTATGACCAAGGTTCTCCATTGTACATCAAATCGAGAAAATAGAACATATTTCTTCTCTTTTTTGTCTCCCTTATTTTTTATATCTAAAAAATATATTAACACTATGATCGCCGTGGACGAGTTTACATATCATTCCTAGCCATGCTCATTCTGCCGAAGACGCCGTAACTCGTCTTTGATGTCAATATTTAAAAAATCTGTCATCGAAATCATATTTCCTTTCCGGAGCCCTGAGACACATTGCAAAGCTCCACTCAACTCTCTAGCGGTTCAAGAGCGCCATCTGGTGGCCGATCGGCAGATCGCCAGCCGGAAATTAACCTTTGAACCGGTAGTGCTCATCCATATGTGGTCCGGGCACTCGCTATCGTTAGAGAGACTCCGTATTGACACAGTGAACATCGATCGGTGCAAATAACTCAAAAAAACAACATGATTTGGACGTATATACTATTATACAACCTGGAAATGGATCGGGCATTTCTCCATCCCATAATAGAAAAAATTCTGTTCCACGCTCATCGGCCAGCGGCGCGAGGAAGCCACGGTAAGATTCAGCGTTATATATATATATATTTTTGTATTGGTCTTTTTCCCCCTCCATTTTCCTCCGATTTTCTCCCATCCCAATGTTAGTCGTATGCCAATTCCCAGTCCCTTCCTGATCGCTGCGCACTTACCCCCCACAGTCAGATCATCTGGGAGAGTGGAGGCTACCACGTGCTTCCTCCGACACACGTCCAGCCAATCACCGCTTCTTTTCACCTGGCAGCGCGGATTCTCATTGAGAGGGCGTAGCGTGTGGGAGGACCACACTATCCCCCTCACGTCCAATCCGCGCTTAGCAGGCGCCCCGACCGAACTGTAGGAGTCGCTGTTTACAACGACCCGGACCCACCCCGCCAGCTTCTCCCACCCTCTGATACAGCCAATTGTATCAGTGCAGACGGCCAGCCAAGCTGGTGACAACCCCGGAGCTGTGAGCTGGATTCGAACAGGCGAATCGAGCTCACAGCTCCGGGGCTGGTGACGAACGCAATCTCCGCTCGGCCACCTAACCGCCGATTCAGCGTTATATTCTAACATCTTCTATACTAACTGATCTGATGAACATGACCCACACTAGATGAATCATCTAACGCTGCCCACGGAATTATAAACGATCCCCCGCCCATCCGGTCATCATCAGATGATGCGTAGAAACTTCTAGAACCACGTCCAGTTGAATTTTTTTTATCTCGCATCAACTGTATTTGATCATCAATATAATGCATTTAGGGCTATAAATCACGTTCTGAAGAAAGCTGCAGAAAACGATAAAAACATACTTATACTTTAGACCATATTTTAGTATGAATATGTGAATGAAAAAGTTTAACGTTGCTACACCCTGAACAATACATATAGGACATTGAATGGGCCATAATAATGGCAATTTAGCAATAGAATTAAAAAGGTTATAGCCCTGCAAAGAAGGGGAACTTCTCCATAGACAAATAGAGCTGGCGAGGGATGGTAAATTATGAATTTAACCCATGGCGATTAAAGTGTTAAACAAGAGTTGAGACTTAAGTAATGTAATGCTATACTATCTGGAGTTAATTACATGAAAAGTTAACAATGTTTTTTTTATTATCCACTTTTTCTCCCATTTTTCTATATTTTCTCCCATCCCAATTTCTTATCATCCAATTCAACCCTCCCCTGTCACGAACGCTGTTTCTTGCCTCCCACAAGCCGGCTGCAATGTGGACTAAGTCATACATAGCACAAGTCCCCTCCGGTACTCGAGGTAACAGCAGTTGCATCTTTTCACCTGCGCAGCTCGATCTCTCAGTGGCGAGGAGTAACGCGTGGGAGGCTCATGCTGCCCCCGACACTTCCTGATTCTACTGCGCAGGCGCACCAACCGACCTGTAGGAGTCGCTGTCCACAACGCCCGATCCCCACCCATCAGTTTCCCACCGCCTAATACGGCCAATGTGTATTAGTATGAACGACCAGCTAAACTGAAAGCAATGTGGAGCGCTGGGCTCGAACAGGCAAGCCCAGCGTCTCCGTCATTCGTGGTGAGCGCCTTGCCCACTACGCCACGTAGCCGCCCAAAAGTTAACAATGTTACGCCCCCTGGTGGACCGGGGTATCACAGTGCAACATAAAACAGATTGAGCAAAGGAGGGTTCAGTCACAGAAAACCCGGTAACCACACACACACACCATCATTTATATCCCTAGTCTCCCATTCCCGCTCTCATATAGCTAGCTACATTGGGCTGGCAGCTAACAATCTACAAGCTAACTAGCTAATGTTATCACTCTAGAAGTATAGTTGCTAATAATTATAATTTATTTTCTTAATAATTACAATTTCATAATTTCTCTCTCACTTCTACTCTCACTAGCTAGCTACATTGGGCTGGCTATATTAGCTAACAATCTAAAAGCTAACGTTAATGTTATCACTCTAGAAGTAGAGTTGCCACCTTTCACGTAAAAAAATATTGGACAGTCAATCTCTTCCTACAGCCAGAAAATAGATCAACTTACCCAAAATTGTCTTTGCTGAATAACTGACATGTGACATGAAACAGGGTTAGGGTTTTGGTTGGTTGGTGTGTGTAACCCGGTCAGCACTGCTTTCGTTTCAAGTTTCTTTAATAGTTGTCATACAGAAGTACAGAATACTTTTATACAAAATGCTTCTTACTGTTACGCTTAAGAGACTGCTAGACAAGATAAGTATGAAATAAAATAGTATAGCATGTAATAGAAGTAAAAATAGAAGTCACAGTGTTCAGTATAGACATATGTACAATGTTCGATGCAGAATAGAAGTAACTGAGTTACCATACAATATACAATATACTATGCAATGTACTAATATACAATACTATATAGTGCAAAGCAGAAATGGGATGAGGTACAATTTAGGTACAATTTACAGTAAGGTGTACGAGTTGTAGTGCAAATCCTTTACCAATAAATATAAAGTGTGTTTAGGTGATCTAAAGTGTGGAGAGTGGGTGCTGCAGTGTGTTGTTTGTTTAAAGTGAGTGTGCGCGTGTGGATGTGTGTGCTGTGTGCATTTGATGGTTGTTGCATAGTGTTTATTGTTCGTTGAGCAGCCTGATGGCCTGGGGATAGTGCTTTATGTTGCACTGTGATACCCCGATCCAACAGGGGGCGTAACATTGTTCACTTTTCATGTAATTAACTTCAGATAGTATAGCATTACATTACTTAAGTCTCAAATCTTGTTTAATATATTTTTTAGATATAAAAAAAAAGGAGGGAGAAAAAAAGAAGAAATATGTTCCATTTTCTCGATTTGAGGTACAATGGAGAACTTTGGTCATAGCAGGTGTACTATTCTAGATAGAAAGGTCATCTTGGACTTAAATTGAAGCTTATAAATGTGGGACGTTTTTATATCCATGTGAGGCAGCAACATGTATAATAAAATACTTGAAAATGATCACTTTTGATGACAATTTGTCAGGCGGACAGAATGTTTTTTGTCTTTTGGGGTATTCTGAGGGTGATATTTGACAATAGAAAGGTAGTAAGGCCCAGAGTATTATTCTGATACTTTTCCCCTATGTGTCAGGATACACCATGCAAGGTTTCAGACTTATTTTACCATTTATGCAGTTGCAGTACCCTCATATTTGAAATTACATAATTTCGCCAGAAGCTTTTCCCAAAAAAATTGTTTTTTGGCCCCTGAGGCCAAACGGAGCTGATTTGCGGGTGGTCATTATCAACTCGTGATGGCCCAAGGTATGGGATAACTGGAAATAATAATGAAAAAAAGGTAGCAAAAAACATCCTGAGGGGTGGACCTGCCTCCCGGCCTAAGAGTATTCACGCCGTCCCTCCTCTGGTTGAGCCTATCAGCCTGCCTCCAGCCAATTACGTCATCTTACCTTTCTCCCATCTTCCAATCGTGTTACTCCTCCTGCTTTTTAAGCAGCACTACACACACCAAATCAGCATTCATAACGTCATTCCATAAACACATCATCATCCTTTCTGCTGTCAGTTGAACTAAAATCTCAAACTGAACACTATTCTAGCTTCTTTGCCACAAGGTTCAGTAACCAGACATACTGTGGTACTACAGCAGTGAGAGTGGGTGGGATGAAATATGGCAAATATAGTTCTCCGAGGTCAGAGGGAAAAACTAATATCTTGGGAGACAATTATGCAGGAGAGCCGCTGGGGATTCTGGATTTTTTTTTAGTTTGTTACACACAGCTCTGTACTTGTTTGTTACACACAGCTCTGTACTTGTTTGTTACACACAGCTCTGTACTTGTTTGTTACACACAGCTCTGTACTTGTTTGTTACACACAGCTCTGTACTTGTTTGTTACACACAGCCTATGTACTTGTTTGTTACACACAGCTCTGTACTTGAAATTCAGGTGTCATAGCAGCATGGGGGAGTGGGGAGGGGAGGTACAGACGGGGGGAATCCTAATTTATTAAATGTTATTACCACAGGAATATTCCCCCAAACAACTATTTCCACTACGCCGTAATAGTGCTGGATTGATTGCATTGGATCGCTGGTTGAGAAGGTATAATGGGGCGCAGTGACGATTTCATGCCTGTCTGTTAGAATTTAGGCTGAGCTCTGACAATCAGTGTTGGGGGATGTGGGTGTTACATAGAATAATTTTCCTTTAAAAAGAATTTGTGGAACAATTGTATTGTTAACAGCAAATTTAGCATAAAACGCCTGTCGATTGCATACCCAAAGTAATTGGAAAGCTATTCTTGAACTATTTATAGAACATGCATGAGTGAATCACTCCGAGAGTTTTTTTTCTTTTTACTTACGTCTGAATTATAGATAGCTGCAAAAGAGTTCCAGCTGAGAGGTATTAGGTGGAAAACATAATGGGTCCATAGCCTGAAGTCTTATCTAGTACAGGTCCAAAGTTGATAACAATACCACAGAACATTTGTGTTTTACACATGTTTTTCTAATGGTATGTATAGGTATGTTACTATGTTTATCCAAAATGGCCATTGGCACCAATGCATTGGCACGCGCAGGAGATGTCGAACAAGTCTTCTTCTTTCGCCAGAGAAAAAAACATATATATATATTAGGGATGCTCGATATTGGCTTTTTTACCGATACCGATATACCAATATTGTCCAACTCTTAATTTCCGATACCGATATCAACCGATATATGCATTGAATAATTGAATAATTTCAGGTAATTAACATTACATATCTCTTGTTGTGGAATTAACACAACATTATGCATACTTTTGACAATAAATAAAATCAGAATTTGTTCTTACTTGCTTGCCTGGGTAAATAAAGGTTATAGAAATGTAAAAAAAAAAAAAAAAAAAAATGAAAACCGATACCGATATTTTCCGATATCACATTTTAATGCCGATATCGGCCGATAATATCGGTAGGCCGATAATATCGGACATCCCTAATATATATATATATATCCCGGGAAATATCCCTCACGTAAGATATCGTCATTTCCAGAATTTCATTGGCTACAAAAGCGGTCAATCATTTTCACCGTCAGAGGTGATTGGTCCGGTCACCAGGAGGCGAAACCGGAGGTGGTAACTTTTTAGAAACTGATGCTCGTTGGCTGTTTGGACTTATAACCCAAAATTGGAAGCACGTAATAGGCCAAGTAGGGTCACCAAGTAGGGTCGCGATCAATGTTATCAGTCGTCATCACGGTTTCACCGTTATCACTCCACGTCAGGTCATATCATTACGTTTTTCGTTTCTCATTTCAATAGAATCGTTTGTCACTCCCACGCGTTACTCCTCCTCGCCACTGAGAGATCGCGCTGTGCAGGTGAAAAGATGCGACGGCTGCCTCCTCGTGTACCGGAGGGGACACGTGATGCAAGGCTTGGTCCACATTGCAGCCGACCAGTGGGAGGCATGGTCTAGCAACGTTCGAGACAGGGGAGGGAAGAATTGGATAATACGAAATTGGCACGGGAGAAAAATAGAAAAATGGGGAGAAAAAAGTTGATAAAAAAAAAGAAACTGTTCGACGTTATTACGAAAGTAACATATTAAGCCACTTGACTCTCCTCAAGAAAGGTCCTGTGAAACTGTTGGATGCAAATCCATTACGTGATGAGTATTTTTCTAACCCTATAGTACATCCATATTATGCACACTACACACTACACCACACACACACACACACACACAGGGGCGGACCTTCCTACAGGCGATATAGGCGGTCGCCTAGAGCACCACCCAGAGGGGGGCGCCAAAAAATATATATATATTTTTTTTTTTTTGAATTTTTTTTTGAATTTTGTTTTTCTCTGTGCAGTTTTGACGCCCCCCTCTATATCGGCAACCATTATTTTTACATAAAAAAATTTCTAACATAAGGGAAAATGAGCCAAAAATCTAAAACGGTCGGTCGGTCTGAGCCTCAGCTTTAGGTGTTCACAGTCAGAACATGCTAGAGCGCTGTGCATTGATGGGTATCGGTCAAGTGTTTATAGAATTGAGCGTTGAGGAAAGAAAGACTAACGTTAGAGAACTATGAAGAGGCAAAAAAAAAAAAAAAAAAAAATATTACAAAACAAATTCAAAAAATACAAAAAAAAAAAAAAAATGGGGGATGGGGTGGGGGGGGGGGGTGCGGCGTAGTGGTGAATCTCGCCTAGGGCGCCAAATGTGCTAGGTCCGCCCCTGCACACACACACACACACACACACACACACACACACACACTACACACACACACACACACATTTCACTGCATGCACCCACAGCGCGCCACTCGTTGTCCATTCTGCGCACACTGCTGCCATCGTGTTCTCAATGCAGAAACACACACACACCATCTCTCAGTGTCTGTGGGACACAGAGACACGCAGAGACATACAAGGGGGCATTCAGCCAGAACCAGAGGACAAGACGAACCCGTTCCACCGTGGAGCAGACTGGGAAAAACACAAATTGCTCTCGTGGCTTTCCTCCCTTCCTCCTCTTCTCTCTCTCTCTCTCTCTCTCTCTCTCTCTCTCTCTCTCTCTCTCTCTCTCTCTCTCTCTCTCTCTCTCTCTCTCTCTCTCCTCTCTCTCTCTCTCTCTCTCTCTCTCTCTCTCTCTCTCTCTCTCTCTCTCTCTCTCTCTCTCTCTCTCTATGTCGGTGTGTCTCTCTCTCTTCTGTATAGTTTCAAGTTTCTTTAATAGTTGTCATACAGAAGTACAGAATACTTTTGTACAAAATGCTTCTTACTGTTGCGCTCCAGAGACTGTGCATGACAAGATAAGTATGAAATAAAAACATAGTAAAAATTAGAAGTAAAAAAAGAGGTCACAGTGTTCAGTTTAGACATATGTACAATGTTCGTAGACGTAGTTACCATACAATATACAATACTGTGCAGTGTACTAATATACAATACTATATAGTGCAAGGCATAAATGGACGAGGTGCAGTTTAGGTACAATTCACAGTAGGTGTACGAGTTGTAGTGCAAATCCTTTATCAATAAATATAAAGTGTAAGTGTGTTTGTGTGATCTAAAGTGTGGAGAGTGGGTGCTGCAGTGTGTTGTTTGTTTGAGTGAGTGTGTGCGTGTGGGTGTGTGTGCTGTGTGCATTTGATGGTTGTTGCATAGTGATTATTGTTCGTTTAGCGATTATTGTTCGTTTAGCAGCCTGATGGCCTGGGGATAGAAGCTCCTTCTGAGTCTTTCTGTGCTCGCCATAAGACTCCGGTATCGCTTGCCTGACGGCAGCAGTTCAAAGAGGCAGTTGTTCGGGTGGCTCGAGTCCTTAATAATTCTCTTAGCCTTCCCCTTGCACCGCTTGTTGTAAATGTTCTGGAGGGTGGGAAGCCCCCCTCTAATTGTGCGTTCGGCTGAACGTGTCACTCTTTGTAGTCTGCTACGGTCTTGTGCAGTGCTATTCCCAAACCAGGAGGTGATGTTGCCGGTCAGGATGCTCTCTATTGTACATGAGTAGAAGTTCCTAAGGATCTTCTGACTGACTTGGAACTTCCTTAGGCGCCTGAGGAAGTAGAGGCGTTGTCGTGCCTTCTTCACAACACTGTCAATGTGTGTGGTCCATGTCAAGTCCTCGGATATGTGGGCTCCGAGGTACTTGAAACTGTTCACTCTCTCAACTGGTGCCCCGTCGATGCTGAGGGGGCTGTAGTCCTTGACCCCCGACCTCCTGAAGTCCACAATCATCTCTTTTGTTTTGCTGACGTTCAGGGAGAGGCAGTTCTCCTGACACCACTGTGACAGGTTCTCTACCTCTTCCAGGTAGGCCCTTTCGTCGTTGGCAGAGATCAGGCCCACCACTACTGTGTCATCAGCAAATTTGATGATGGTGTTGTTGTTCCGCTGTGCTACGCAGTCATGTGTGTACAGGGAGTAGAGGAGGGGGCTCAGAACACAGCCCTGGGGGGCCCCTATGTTGAGCGTGATGGATGAGGAGGTGCAGTTGCCGGCTCTTACTGAGCTTGGCTATGAGTTTGGAGGGGACTATGGTATTGAATGCTGAGCTGTAGTCGATGAACAGCATTCTCACATAGTTCCCCTGCCTCTTGTCCAGATGTGATGCTGCTGTGTGCAGCACATGGGCTATGGCGTCCTCCGTGGACCTGTTGGGGCGATATGCAAATTGCAGAGGGTCCAGGTTGATGGGGAGGGAGGAACAGATGTAGCCCTTCACTAGCTTCTCAAAGCACTTCATGGCTATGGATGTGAGGGCTACAGGGCGGTAGTCGTTGAGGCAAGCGGGCGTAGATTTTTTGGGTACAGGGATGATGGTGGACTTCTTCAGACAGGTGGGGATGACGGCCTGTTCCAAGGACAGGTTGAAGATGTCAGTGAATACCGGGGCCAGTTGGTCGGCACAGACTTTTAGGACGCGGCCGGGGATGCCGTCCGGTCCTGCTGCCTTCCTGATATCCACTTTTTTAAAGATCCGTCTCACCTCATACTCTGTATCTCTCTATCTGTCTCTCTTTCCCTTGTTCTCTCTCTCTCTATCCTCCCACACCGACTACAGTAGCATTAAAACTGGAGTCGGTCATCGGACGCCCACTGCTCCTAAATAGTTAGGATGCAGAGGACAAATTCCTGTGGTATATGCAAAAATGTACCTTGTAAATAAAGAGATTCTGATATCACATACACTCTCGCTTTCCCTTTCTCCCTCTCTCTCTCTGTCTGTCTGTCTGTCTGTCTCTCCCCTTCTCCATCCCTCCATCGTCCTCCCGGCTCAGACAAACGCCCCCCCCCCCCCCCCCGAGGGCCTGTAGGCTACTACAGTACAGTATATCAACCGGAGTGAATTCATTTGAGCTGCTTTTGTTTCCCTTCAGGCTTGTAGTAAATCTCTGTGTCGTACGTGGTGCAGCGGCCGTGCCAGGTCCCTCAGATCGGCGTCAGAAAGCAGCAGTGAATACTGTTGTCCTGCTTCCTATTCTGTGCTGCTGCTGCTGCTGCTTCGTCCAGAGGCAGAGAGCAGCGCAGGCAGCGGGACATTCATCTCTCTTAGCGACGCCACAGAAAGCCAACATGAAGGAGAGGAGAAACAGAGCTCTCTATCTCTCTCTCTCTCTCTCTCTCTCTCTCTCTCTCTCTCTCTCTCTCTCTCTCTCTCTCTCTCTCTCTCTGTCTCTCTCCCTCTCTCTCTCTCTCTCCCTCTCTCTCTCTCTCTCTCTCTCTCTCTCTCTCTCTCTCTCTCTCTCTCTCTCTCTCTCGCTCCCCCTGCTCCCCCCTGCCCGCCCACATCTGCTGCCTGCTGCCTGCTCCCACAAGAGCCACCACCACACATGCAGATACCTGTACAGACAAACATGCAGACTACCTGTACAGACAAACATGCAGACTACCTGTACAGACAAACATGCAGATACCTGTACAGACAAACATGCAGATACCTGTACAGACAAACATGCAGACTATCTGTATAGACAAACATGCAGACTATCTGTATAGACAAACATGCAGACTACCTGTACAGACAAACATGCAGACTACCTGTACAGACAAACATGCAGATACCTGTACAGACAAACATGCAGATACCTGTACAGACAAACATGCAGACTACCTGTACAGACAAACATGCAGACTATCTGTATAGACAAACATGCAGACTATCTGTATAAACATGCAGACTACCTGTACAGACAAACATGCAGACTACCTGTACAGACAAACGTGCAGATACCTGTACAGACAAACATGCAGATACCTGTACAGACAAACATGCAGACTACCTGTACAGACAAACATGCAGACTACCTGTACAGACAAACGTGCAGACTATCTGTATAGATGTGTTAATACAGTGTCTGCATTAACACACATTTGGGTATTGTATGCATATCGTGCACACACAGACACATACACAGAAATGTACACACACCCTGCTACACATGGGTAATAATTAGGGATGGGTACCTTTCACATTTGAACCGATACCGGTACCGGTACCTGTGAATCGATACCGGTACCCAACGGTACCTTTTTTCGGTACTTTAGTCTCAAGAAATGTAATTTACCTACCTCAGTCGTAAAAAAAAAATCCAAACTTCAAATAACTACAATTTCGACAGTTTTCGGCTTGTCATTGCTCCGACTGCTTTGTTGTTGAATCAAGTCAAATCCTAGGTAAGCATATATTGTGCGTGTGAACGTTGACATGAAAAGAAAAAAGTAAAAAATAAATAAAAAAAGGTAAAAAAAAAGAAATAATAAAAAAATAATATTTTATTTTTATTTTTATTTTTTTTGGTTTCTCACTTGATTCGATACTCGGTAGTACCGACGTGTTTCTGTTCGGTACCTCAAAAGTACCGAATTCGGTACCCATCCCTAGTAATAATACACTGAAACACACTCACTCACGCATTCACACACATACACACACACACACACACACACACACACACACACACACACACACACACACACACACACACACACACACACACACACACACACACAACACTCTACTCTCTCTCTCTCTCTCTCTCTCTCTCTCTCTCTCTCTCTCTCTCTCTCTCTCTCTCTCTTCTCTCTCTCTCTCTCTCACATACACAGTCTACCCATGTGCCCCTCCCTCCCTCCTCTGCTCTCTCCCCTGCCTCATCCAGTGGCATCGTTCCATGAGAGCAGGCCTGGCAGAGGGAATTGAATTAGGCCCCTCTGTAATTGCCAGCGTTCCGCCATATAAATCAAGGAAATAAATATTGGCTGTGTGGGGTCCTCGGGGGGGGGGGGGGTGGGAGGGCAGGGGCTACTCTACCACATTCTCTCCCTCTCTCTCACTTCCTCTGCCCCCTCGCCACCCATCCCTTCTACCTCCACTCCCCCCCCCCCACCCCCCTCCGTGTGGCTGCGCTACCTTTGCAGGACCTCTCAGAAGTAATCAACTCAAGTGCCGTTTCTGCTCTGGCCAGCGTTTTTTTAAGAGGCCCGCCACAGACACACACACAGACACACACACACACACACACACACACACACACACACACACACACACACACACACACACACACACACACACACACACACACACACACACACACACACGCACACCCTGTATTTATTGCACACCACGGTGTGCAGGATATGCAGATTGCCTGCTCTGTTGGATCACTGGATCTTAATGCACCTCTCTTCCCCTCTTCTCTCTCTCTTTCTCTATCTCTCTTTATCTCTCCTTCTCTCTCTCTATTCCTCACCACCTGTTCTCTCCTCTGCAGGCGTCATATCCACCTTCCTCCACGTCCACCCGTTTGGGGCCAACATCGATTATCTATGGTCTTACATCCAGAGACTGGACTCAAAGGTTAGTTGGTGTGGAGTTTTGTGTTCCTGATGATGGTGATATGTGTAAAGAGGAAGTTGGGAAGCCACCTGATTCCAGGAACAGTTTAGTGTACAGTGGCTTTGCTTTGTATAGAGTCTGGGGGGATCCCCCTTTCGCTATGACACTATGACACCCTCAATGTTCCCTCCTGGTGTGTACAGTTTAGTCAGGGTGCACATGTGCTCCTAAATGAAAATATTTTGGAGCACACAAAGAAATTTAGGAGCACAGTGAAACATTTTCAAGTACCGTACTTTTCGCACTATAAGCCGCACCTGAATATAAGCCGCAGCAGCTAAATTGAAAGATGTGTATAAGCCGCACTGGACTATAAGCCGCAGGTGTTTAAATGTTTAATTACCATAATGTAAGGATTCGTGCACAGAGGGGATTGTCGGGAAAGAGATGGCTGTTTGAGGAAGCTCCCATTTATTAACATTTTTGTTTAAACAGTAACGGTAGCTAGCTACTAATGATAGCTACTTAGCCAACACTAGGTAGCTACTAACGTTAGCTCACGGAACGATAGAGCCAACACTAGGTAGCAATCGTCCCGGGAGCTGTACCTGGCTGGTTGCTGGCTAACTAACGTGGCTACTCGTCCTGGGAGCTAACGTCTCTGCCTGACTGGTTGCTGGCTAACTACCGTGGCTATTCGTCCCGGGAGCGTCTATGCCTTCTACAATGCTGTTTGGTTTCCGGGTTCCTCTGATTGGCCACTAAGCCCACGTGACCCTTACGCCTGCGCATGCGCATGAGCCGCGACAAGCCACTTCAATGACAGAGCTCTCATATTTGCGAATGCATAAACTATATCTTAAATTATGGCTATGTGTCTAATATGGCCGTCGCTTATCAATGACTTGTTTTGTTTACATCAGGGTGAACGCTGTTGCATTCGCAAATATGAGAGCCAGCAATACGCAGCTCCAGTTAACCTAATTTATACCGTAATGAATCACTAAAAAAATATACCGTTAACTGGAATATGTTGTTTCTTTACACATATGTTGGATTATGTAATTGGTTTGTCATGACAAACCAATAAAAAATCGCTACTTTACATCAGGGTGAACGCTGTTACGCTGCCACCACCCACTTCAATGACAGAGCTCTCATATTTGCGAATGCATAAACTATATCTTAAATTATGGCTATGTGTCTAATATGGCCGTCGCTTATCAATTGACAGAGCTCTCATATTTGCGAATGCAACAGCGTTCACCCTGATGTAAACAAAACAAGTCATTGATAAGCGACGGCCATATTAGACACATAGCCATAATTTAAGATATAGTTTATGCATTCGCAAATATGAGAGCTCTGTCATTGAAGTGGGTGGTGGCAGCGTAACAGCGTTCGCCCTGATGTAAAGTAGCGATTTTTTATTGGTTTGTCATGACAAACCAATTACATAATCCAACATATGTGTAAAGAAACAACATATTCCAGTTAACGGTATATATATATATTTTTTTTTTTATAATTTTATTTTCATTTTCAACCAGCATGGATACATACAGGATATGGTCAGTGTCAAAATATAGAGTCATCCATTTTGGTTATTTATTTTTTTCACCCCCACTCCCTCCCACCAGTTCCCTCCCACCAGCCCATCCCCCCACCAGTTCCCTCCCACCAGCCCACCCCCCCTCCCAGATTCAACTCAGACTCACATTAGGCAAACACTAAACTAACAGAAATAAGTAAAATGCAAACATAACAAAACAAAAACAAAAACACATTCACATCTGCAACTTGCTCCGAGGTCCCAACATAGTCTCATAGAGTCAACTATGGAAGTGTACCCAACCTTTCATTCTCCATATACGTCAAAAAAGGTTGCCATGTCTTATAGAATCTATCCGTAGAGCCTCCTAAGGTGCATCTCATCTTTTCCAAGTGCAGGAACCCCATTACATCTCTGGTCCATTGGACATGTGTGGGAGAGGCCTCCTGCTTCCACATCATAAGTATTAAACGCCTAGCAATTAGGGTAGAAAAAGCAATGATTTTCGAGTGTTTTATGTGAATAGGTATATCTTCTGGTGCCACTCCAAAGATTGCGATTATAGGTGAAGGGTCAATTTTGGTTCCAAATATTGCAGAAAAAGTATCAAATATAGATGTTCAATAGTTATATAAATTTGGACACGTCCAGAATGTATGAACGAGAGAACCCGTCATCGTCTTGCACCTATTGCACAAAGGATCTGTCCCTGGATAAAACTTAGCCAACTTCTCCTTTGAGAAATGTAGACGGTGTAGCACCTTAAACTGTATGAGCCCATGTCTGGCACATATTGAGGAAGAGTGAACATTCCGGAGAATAGATTGCCATTGTTCATCCGAAAATTCTACAGACAGATCATCCTCCCAATGTGATTTGATAATAGTGAGAGAGGGGGAATGTAGGGTCGACAATATATCATACAATACTCCAATCGCTCCTCTTCTATATACATTAACATCTAGAAATTCATCTAAAGTTGTTTTTTCAGGCATGTTGGGAAATTTAGGATATCTGTTGCGTACAAAGTCAAGAATTTGCATATAGCGGAAGAAATGAGTCCGGGGGAAATGTCGTGCTTTTGAGTCAGCTGAGTAAATGAGGCAAAAACATTGTCAATATACAGATCTTTAAAACTAGATATACCCTTATTGCTCCAGATCTTAAAAGCAGAGTCCAATAGGGATGGTGGGAACATATGATTGCAAGGGATTGGTGCCCGAGACGACATTGATTGTAGACCAAACCTTTTCCTACATTGTATCCAGATTCTAAGAGAGTGATGCACTATCGGGTTATGTCGGTATGCATCCAATTTTAACGGAAGAGCTGAGCTAATCAAAGCTTGCAATGAGGTTTTTTCCGCAGTGGGAGGACTCAATATGCAACCACGCTGGAGTCTCAGTCGACCGATCCCCCATCCAGTAAAGAATATTGCGTGTGTTTGCTGCCCAATAATAAAATTGAAAATTTGGCAAGGCCAGCCCCCCTGACCGTTTTGCCTCTTGTAAAAATGGCTTCCTAATCCTTGGAAGTTTGCCATTCCAAATGAATGCCGAAATCTGTTTATTTAGTGTGTTAAAGAATTGTCTTGGTAAATAAATTGGGACGCACTGAAAGATATATAAAAATTTGGGCAGGACATTCATTTTAACAACGTTAACACGACCAATTAGTGATAAGGGAAGCCTATCCCATCTTTGAAGATCTGATTTAGAGTGGTGCGAAATTTTTCTCGTATAGATTTTTATGTAAGCGAGTGACCTTGATGCCTAGATAAGTCAGATGATCCGCTACCTTAAATTGAAATGCCTCAAATGAGATCTCCTCAGCTTCACTGTTAACGGCTAACAACTCGCTTTTATGCATGTTCAATTTATAGCCGAAATCTCAAAAAATGGTAAGAGCATGGGGAAGCGATTCCAAGGGGTCAGACACATAAAGTAACAGGTTGTCAGCATAGCGGGATAATTTGTGTTCTAGGCCAGCCCTATGGATTCCCCTGATCCTGTCTTCCGCTCGCAACTTCATAGCTAAAGGTTCTATAGAAATTGCAAACAGGAGAGGGGATAATGGGCATCCTTGTCTGGTTCCACGATTCAGTGGGAAATAAGGGGAACATACATTGTTTGTCTTGACACGGGCCATGGGCGAGTTATACAAGAGCCTTACCCACGAAATGTACCTTTCACCTAGACCGAATTTTCCAAGAGTAAAAAGCAAATAGTCCCACTCCACCCTATCGAACGCCTTTTCGGCATCTAATGACAGAGCAATCTCAGGTGTCGAGGGTGAAGGGAAATATTAAATATTAAATAGCCTACGCAAATTAAAGAAGCCATGTCTGCCCTTTACAAATCCTGTCCGGGGATATCATAGAAGGTAACACATGTTCTAATCTGAGAGCTAGAGTTTTAGATAGTATTTTACAGTCGACATTCAAAAATGATATTGGGCGATACGACGAACATTGCAATGGGTCCTTGTTTGATTTTAACAGAAGTGAAATTGTCGCTTGCTGGAGAGTAGGAGGCAGGCATCCCGAGTCGAAGGATTCCGAGTACATGTCCAGCAAGAGCGGAGACAATTTGTCACTAAATACCTTAAAAAATTTCGCCGGAAAGCCATCTGGACCGGGTGATTTACCAGACTGCATTGATTTGATCGCCAATTAAATTTCTTCTAAGGTGATATGCTGATCAAGTTCACTTCTGTCATCGTCCCCCAAAGTTGGAAACACCAGGGCCCTCATTCATCAACGTGACGTAGAAAATGTTCTATTTCCATACTTAAGCACAGAATTTAGAATGTGTGCACGCACAAAAAAAACGGGATTTATCACACGTGCGTACACAGGTCCTACGCACACCTGTCATGATAAATATCACCTTGCTTCTACGCTGAGGCTTGTGCACACTTTCACGTATTTGCATACCAAAACCGCCCCGATTAACCATATACGGTAATGGACCACCCCCATGAAATGTGGAAAAGTGGACTAAGCCGAGGGTGTTGTACACTGTCGGATATTATATCTATTAACTTCCTAAAAGACCATTGCTGCCTGGACACCGCAAACACTAATAAAGACCATTAACCACTGTTTTGCCGTTGCCCGTTAGTGTCATTAATGCATGCTGGAATAAGAATGCCTTTCTTAATTTATTTTTAATATTAATAATTATTATAATACAATAAAAGACAGCTCCGTCTTTTAATACACATATATTGTACAGTAACGTCAAATAAATACTACAGTCCCCGCTGAAATAAAGGTTCTGCACGCACATACCAGCAGTGATCTACAGCATAAAAGATAGCCACTTTATAATACTATTCTGAGTAGATAATTCATCTGTATCGCAACAGAGTCACGGATCTGGTCGGGGCAGGTAGCATTATGTCGGGAAAATCTTTATGAAATAAACAAAAGTGTATTGAAGAATTTAAAAACAAAGTTTAGCATATTAAATCGTTTTATAAGCTTTCTGAGTAGATAATTCATCTGTATCGCAACAGAGTCACGGATCTGGTCGGGGCAGGTAGCATTATGTCGGGAAAATCTTTATGAAATAAACAAAAGTGAATTAAAGAATTTAAAACGAAGTTTAGCATATTAAATCGTTTTATAAGCTTATAGCTTTTTTCGTGCTGATTTGAGAAGGGTCCAGCTACAGAGCCGGAGAGCAACTCTCAGGGCCAAGATAGCACTTATACTATTTTGAGAGAGACAGCAGAGAGACAGACAGCAGAGAGACAGACAGACAGACAGACACTGTTCCACAGTGTGGCGAGACACTGCAGGTGAATAGGCAAATATACTTTTTTTGTTGATTTTGTTATATTTTGCTTCCTAAACATGTCTTCTATGAAACTAGTGACAATAAAACGTCAATAACACACATTTAGTTGTTTATTTTACTTCATTTTGCCTTATTGCATCCATTAATGTCCACATATTTAATGGGGAAGTGCCTCATTTGCATATATAAACATACATTTCAGAAAACTTGTCTCTACTAGGAGGTGGTCCAGAGGGGGGGGGGGGTCTCTACTGGGAGGTGGTCCAGAGGGGGGGGGTCTCTACTAGGAGACTAGTGGTCACACACACACACTGTGGAACAGTGTCTATCTGTCTGTCTGTCTGTCTGTCTCTCTGCTGTCTGTCTCTCCGGCTCTGCAGCTGGACCTTCTCAAATAAGCACGGAAAAGCTTTTAAGCTTATAGCTCCAATTTGGGTCCCAAATTGCGGTACAAATGAAGGAGGTGTCTCGGGTAGTGGACTCTAGTTAATATTATGTTCTCTCTGCAATTAGACTGCCCTCATTCATTCATTCATCCCTATCTGATGCTATCTCTGAAAACAGTTCCTGCGAGCGCAGTCAGTGCACCCGATAACGCTATATATATAAACCTGCATTCATTCGGAGAGAAAGACCTATTCCACATGCTATTTAGGGTTTGACAATAATTACACTAATATCGCTATTTCACAATGAACTATAATTGTTATGGTTTGACACCGACCCCAAACGCAAACGGCACAGAGAGAGTAGTTTCAGAGTTAGCCAAAATCTAGGGCTTGTTTATTTTACAGAGTAACAGAAAGAACTTGGTTGAGAACAGAAACAAACTGGGAAACAAGCATGTGAGGAATGTTGCTGCTCTGCAGCTTCTCCCGGGGGGGTTACGTTTGAGGAATCTGTCCGTGACGTCAGAGCCGCTCTGCAGAATCCTCCCGGCAGTACTCCGAGGTGGTAGCGGAACAGGGAGAGAGAGAGAGCGGGTTAGCTCAGTGAACAGTTGGGAACTGACAGGTGACAGGTGAAGTGACTTGTCCCAAACAGATAATCCAAGTGACAGAATCTTCGGTGTGAAACACACAGTGAGCAATGTCCAAACAATAAATCCAAGTGACAGAATCTTCGGTGTGAGACACACAGTGAGCAATGTCCAAACAAATATGAATCCCAATGAATATCCAAAACAGGCAAAAAGGGTGAGAGACAGTCTGAACGAAAAACAGGATCTCTTCAGTGTTTACACACACGAAAAATGATTGAGTCCAAGGACTGTCTTGCAAAAACTCACCAGAGCGCTGTGCGTGAAGCAAGCAGATCAAACAGGGCGAGCGCTTCGTAACGGGGAACGGGTTGTCCAAACGGAATACTCCTCGAGAGTCCTGGGAGGCAAAGCACAGGGAAAAGCAGGCGACGGAAGGAACGGCAAATGCAGAGAATATATCAGAACGATCCAACAACACTAAATGGGGAATCAGCGTATATAAAGCAAAAGGAATGCTTAATGACAAGCTGTGACAGCTGCGGGATGAGATTGACAAGCGTGTGGTTGGGGGAGCACCAATCAAACGGCATCTAAAGGAAGAAGCGTGTGGAGAGGAGAATGCAATTAATTAACCGAAATCTTAAAGGAACAGAGCGAGTAGGTGAGCAGCGGACAAAAACCTCACAGTACCCCCCCCTCCACGGGAGCCACCCGGCGACCAGGCCGACCCGGCTCGCCCGGATGGGCACGATGGAAGTCTGTGATCAGGCCGGGATCCACGATGAGCTGGCGGGAGACCCAGCTCCGCTCCTCCGGGCCGTAACCCTCCCAGTCCACCAGGTACTGGAACCCCCGACCCCGCCGTCGAACGCCCATCAACCGGCGGACCTGCCACTGGGGGTGACCGTCCACCATCTCGGGAGGTGGTGGATCAGGAGCTGGAGGCATCAGGGGACTGAGGGAGACAGGCTTAACCCGGGACACATGGAAAACGGGGTGAATGTGCATGGACGCAGGAAGCTTCAGACGCAGTGCCGCCGGACTGAGTACCTTCAGAACCTCGAAAGGTCCGACGAACCGGGGGTTAAGTTTCTTGGCCGAGGACCGAAGCGGGAGGTCCCTCGCGGAAAGCCACACCCTCTGCCCAGGGTGGTACGTCGGCGCAGGAACCCGGCGCCGGTCAGCCCCACGACAGGCGCGCTCAGATGCCCGGAGCAGCGCGGTCCTGGTGATCTCCCAGACCCGTCGGCAGCGGTCGAGGTGGTCCTGCACGGAGGGAACTGCCACCTCCGTCTCCTGTGCGGGGAAAATAGGGGGTTGGTAGCCCAGGGATACCTCAAAAGGTGAGAGGCCGGTGGCGGAACTGACCATGGAGTTGATGGAGTACTCGACCCAGGAAAGGAAACGGCTCCAGGAAGCTGGTCTCTCGGCTGCCACACACCGAAGAGCAGACTCCACGCTCTGGTTCATCCTCTCCGTTTGTCCGTTAGTCTGGGGATGATAACCAGAGGAAAGACTGACCGTCGCCCCCAATCCCTTGCAAAAAGCCCGCCATACCTGGGAGGTGAACTGGGGCCCCCGGTCAGAGACGATGTCCTGGGGAAAACCATGAAGGCGGAACACGTGGTGAGTCAGGAGGTCCGCCGTCTCGGCCGCCGAGGGAAGCTTGGAAAGGGCCACGAGGTGAACCCCCTTGCTGAACCGATCCACCACGGTCAGAAGGCAAGTGTTCCCCTGGGAGGAGGGAAGACCTGTGACGAAGTCCAGCGCCACATGTGACCAAGGACGGCTCGGAACGGGAAGTGGCTGTAACAGCCCGGAGGGTGCCTGGTGGGAGGCCTTGCTGCGGGCGCAGACCGCGCAGGCCAATACAAACTCCTTGACGTCGTTCCTCATGGTGGGCCACCAGAATCGACGAGCCAGGAAGGAGAACGTGCGATGAACGCCCGGGTGGCAGGCGAACCGGCTGGTATGGCCCCACTGGAGGACCCGGGACCGGACTGAGTCGGGGACGAAGAGACAATGAATCGGTACGTTGCTTGGAGCGCGATGGAAGCGTAGGGCATGCCTTACCACCCCCTCGATGCCCAAGGTGACGACTCCTACCACCCTGGCCTCCGGGAGGATGGGCGTCGGGTCCTCAGTGGGTGGAGCCCCCTTGGAGTGCAACCGGGACAGGGAGTCGGCCTTCGTGTTGCGGGAACCAGGACGAAAAGTCAGCGAGAAGTCGAACCGACTGAGGAAGCTGGCCCATCTTGCCTGCCGACCGTTGAGGCGCTTGGAAGCGCGGATGTACGTCAGGTTCTTGTGGTCCGTCCAGATGGTAAATGGCTCCTCGGCCCCCTCAAGCCAATGACGCCACTCCTCCAAAGCAGCCACGACCGCCAGCAGCTCCCGATTGCCGATGTCGTAGTTCCTCTCGGCAGGGAGGAACCGACGCGAGTAGAAGGCGCACGGATGTACCTTCTGGTCCGTTGCCGAATGCTGGGATAAGACAGCCCCCAGTCCAGTATCCGAGGCGTCCACCTCAACGATGAACTGTCTCTTGGGGTCAGGGTGGAGCAAGATCGGGGCGGAAGTGAACCTCTTCTTGAGGGAGCGGAACGCAGCACACGCCGCTGGGGACCAGTCGAACGGCAGGGCGGGAGAGGTCAGTTTGGTAAGTGGTTCCGCCACTTGACTGTAGTTCCGGATGAACCTTCGGTAGAAGTTGGCGAACCCGAGGAAACTCTGTAACTCCTTCCGAGAGGTGGGTTCAGGCCATTCCTCCACTGCTTGGATCTTGCGAGGATCCGCTCGGGTCAAGCCCTTCTCCATGATGAAGCCCAGGTAGTCGACGGAGTCGGAGTGGAATCGGCACTTCTCCGCCTTGACGAAGAGCCGATTGTGTAGGAGGCGCTCCAGCACACGGCGGACATGCTGGATGTGCTCCTCGAGGGTCTTGGAGAAGATGAGGATGTCGTCCAGGTACACCACCACAAACTCCTCCAGCATGTCACGAAGGACATCGTTCATGAGCGCCTGGAATACCGCCGGGGCGTTGGTAAGGCCGAACGGCATCACCAGGTACTCGTAGTGGCCCCTGGGGGTCTTGAAGGCGGTCTTCCATTCATCGCCCTCACGGATACGGACTAGATGGTAGGCACTCTGGAGGTCCAGCTTGGTAAAGACGGTAGCCTGGGTGAGAGGCTCGAAGGTGGAGTTCATGAGAGGAAGAGGGTACTTGTTCTTGATGGTGATCTCGTTGAGCTGGCGATAGTCAATGCAAGGTCGAAGGTCCCCGTCCTTCTTCCCAACAAAGAAGAAACCGGCCGCCACCGGGGAGGAGGAAGGCCGAATGAGTCCTGCTTCCAAGGACTCAGAGATGTATTGATCCATCGCCGCCTTCTCCGGAACGGTCAGACTGTAGAGGCGGCTGCCGGGAAGGGGAGCCCCTTGGCGGAGGTCGATGGCACAGTCGTAAGGACGGTGGGGTGGAAGGGCCTGAGCCCTGGACTTACTGAAAACCTCCATGAGGTCGTGGTACTCGGGGGGTATGGTCGAAAAGTCTGGAGGCGGCTCACCAACGGACCTCCGGGGCGGGGGACAGGACGCCGCCTGTAGACACTGGGCGTGACAGGAGGAGCTCTAGCCCTTGATGGTACCGGAGGACCAGGCGATGTGGGGCTCGTGCAGCGCGAGCCAGGGCCGACCCAGGACTACCGGGACAAGAGGGGATCTGGTGATAAGGAACTGGAGTCTCTCAACATGGTTTCCAACGATGGTCAGCATGACAGGGCAGGTGCGTTGAGAGATGTCGGCCAGGCGGTGTTGGTCCAATGCGAATATCTCCAAAGGCCTCACCAGGTCCTCAAGTGGAATGTTGGCCCAGGTAGCAAACTCGAAGTCGAGGAAACTCTCGTCTGCCCCCGAGTCAATGAGTGCCTCCACCGTGGCCCGTTGGTCCCCCCAGGCCAGGGTGACGCTCATCAGATGGCCAGGTGGTGCACGGCTCTGGGAATGAGAAAAACGGCTCACCAGGATCTCCCGGGGTCTCGGCGAGCCTGGTCTTTTGGCCGGGTGGGGCAGTTGGCGATTCGGTGTCCCTCCCGGCCGCAGTAGAGGCAGAGACCGGACCTGAACCTCGCCTCACGTTCAGCCTGGCTCAGATGAGAACGTCCCAGCTGCATGGGCTCCTCCTCGGGAACCGAACGGGAGGGGAAGCTACCACCAGTCGTGTTGGGGGCAGGGCGACCAGCAGTAACGTCACAAGTACGGGGGTCCGGAGTCCCTCCGGAGGTCCCTGTCGGGTCCTCTCACGTCTTCTCTCCTGGAGACGTCCGTCGATGCGAATGGCGAGGCTGAACAGGTCCTCGAGGGAATCAGGTTCCTCCCGGGTCACGAGCTGGTCCCTGACTGCGTCACTGAGCCCCCTCATGAAGGTAAGGCGAAGTGCTTGGTCGTTCCACCCGCTCTCCACTGCCGCCAGTCTGAACTCCAGCACGTAGTCGGTTACCCCGCCGCTGCCCTGCCGGAAGGTACCCAACCGGGCTCCAGGGTCCAGACCACGGGCTGGATGGTGGAACACCCTGCGGAGCTCAGCCACGAAGTCTGAATAAGAGAAACAGAAGTCTGCCTCCATTGCCCAGGAGGAAGTGACCCACTGGGCTGCCCGGCCTGAGAGCAGGTTAGTCATATAGGCCACTTGGGCTCCTCTTGAAGTGAAACGACTGGGTTGATGACGAAAAACCAACTCACATTGCATGATGAATGTGGCACAATCCTCGAAGTTGCCGTCGAACAGCCGTGGTTCGGAGAGACGGGGCTCCCGAGGTGCGGGATCGGGAAGCGCGGGGCCTGCCAGGGCTGCGGGGGATGCTCCTGCCAATGTTCCTGAAGGAAGTGGGGATACAAGCAAGGCGTTAACGGTGTCGTTCAGCGTGTGTAGATGGAGGAGAATACTTGATTGTTGTCCTGCCAGAGCGGCCAGGGACCCTTGAATAGGCTGGACCTGCTCCCTGAGTTCCTGTACAGCAGCCGCAGCCCTCTCTAGTTGGTGACTGTGATCCTTGGTTAACTCGATCTGGCCAGCTAGTGCTGTTCTGACTCTCTCTGTGTCGGCTGGGGTCGTCATATTGGTTGGATCGTAATGTTATGGTTTGACACCGACCCCAAACGCAAACGGCACAGAGAGAGTAGTTTCAGAGTTAGCCAAAATCTAGGGCTTGTTTATTTTACAGAGTAACAGAAAGAACTTGGTTGAGAACAGAAACAAACTGGGAAACAAGCATGTGAGGAATGTTGCTGCTCTGCAGCTTCTCCCGGGGGGGTTACGTTTGAGGAATCTGTCCATGACGTCAGAGCCGCTCTGCAGAATCCTCCCGGCAGTACTCCGAGGTGGTAGCGGAACAGGGAGAGAGAGAGAGCGGGTTAGCTCAGTGAACAGTTGGGAACTGACAGGTGACAGGTGAAGTGACTTGTCCCAAACAGATAATCCAAGTGACAGAATCTTCGGTGTGAAACACACAGTGAGCAATGTCCAAACAATAAATCCAAGTGACAGAATCTTCGGTGTGAGACACACAGTGAGCAATGTCCAAACAAATATGAATCCCAATGAATATCCAAAACAGGCAAAAAGGGTGAGAGACAGTCTGAACGAAAAACAGGATCTCTTCAGTGTTTACACACACGAAAAATGATTGAGTCCAAGGACTGTCTTGCAAAAACTCACCAGAGCGCTGTGCGTGAAGCAAGCAGATCAAACAGGGCGAGCGCTTCGTAACGGGGAACGGGTTGTCCAAACGGAATACTCCTCGAGAGTCCTGGGAGGCAAAGCACAGGGAAAAGCAGGCGACGGAAGGAACGGCAAATGCAGAGAATATATCAGAACGATCCAACAACACTAAATGGGGAATCAGCGTATATAAAGCAAAAGGAATGCTTAATGACAAGCTGTGACAGCTGCGGGATGAGATTGACAAGCGTGTGGTTGGGGGAGCACCAATCAAACGGCATCTAAAGGAAGAAGCGTGTGGAGAGGAGAATGCAATTAATTAACCGAAATCTTAAAGGAACAGAGCGAGTAGGTGAGCAGCGGACAAAAACCTCACAATAATGAATTACGGGGGTCATACAGAACATGTCAGTCAAGCTTATTTCCGCGTTGAAACTAATGCATGCAACTGATCTATGCCGTCCGTCTGCAGTCCCCATATTCTACCACAGGGCGTCAGCTAAGCATGGTCCGACCTGTGCTTAAATATACGCACAAAGTCAAGCACAAGTTCAAATAGATAAATCCCACACTTTGCTTAGGAATGGTCGTACGCACGGCTTAAGCACATATCTGTGCGTAAGTCAGGTTGATACATGAGGGCCCAGGCCCTCAAAAAATGCATCAAACACTTCAGGGTTTTTTAACGAGTCCGAATTATAAAGTTACGAATAGAAATGTTGGAAACTCTCATTTATTACTTTAGGGTCCTTAGAGGGGTGTCCAGATTGGGTTTCAATTTCAGGGATCATGTGCAAAGCCTCCGATTTACGAATTTGGTGAGCTAAAATCTTGGATGGTTTGTCCCCATGCTCATACCATGACTGTCTGGATCTATGCATCAGCTGTTCCGTCTGCTTAGTGGAGAGTAGATTGAATTCCGTTTGTAAGTTTAGTCTTTGTTTATAAAGGTCTGGCGACGGTGCCATTGAGTGCTGCTGATCCAGCTTCTTAATGAGATCTGCTAGTTCAGTTAAGCGCTTTTCTTTCTGCTTTCTGATAAACGAACAATACGAAATTATATGGCCCCGTAGAAATGCCTTTAAGCTCTCCCAAATAGTGCCGAATGTTACATCAGCAGTCATATTTGTTTCAAGGAAAATGTCAATTTGCTCAGAAATATGTTGGACAAAACCGTTATCTGACAGTAGTAGAGGACTAAGGCGCCACGTGTAAGCCGAGTGCTGGTTTGGAAAGTTGAGCTCTAAAGTAAGGGGACTGTGATCCGAAATTACTATGCTATTATATGTGCAGGTCTTAACATTAGGAAACAGTTTTTGATCAACAAAAAAATAATCAATCCGTGAATACGTTTGGTGGACAGGAGAGAAGAAAGAATATTGTCTAGCTAATGGATAGAGAGATCGCCAAGCATCAACAGCACCATATAACTCCAAGTAGGATTTTAAGACCACAGAGGATTTTGATATAACACGGGATCTTATTGAAGATCTATCTAACACCGGGTCCATTGTGGTATTCATATCTCCCCCAAGGATCAGCTGATGCGTATCTACATTGGGCAAGGAGTAAAGGAATTTTTTTAAGAATGAACTATCATCCCAATTAGGGGCGTATACATTTGCCAAAATTAGAGGGGTATTATATAATGAGCCCACCACTACCACATAGCGACCCTGTGGATCAGTGTTTACACTTGAGACAATAAATGGGGTAGATTTATGAATGAGAATCGCAGCACCCGTGCTGTATTGTTAAATGTTGAATGGAACAATTGACCAACCCAATTTCTCTTAATTCTCAAGTGGGATGCATTTCTCAGATGCGTTTCTTGAAGAAAAGCTATATTCACCTTAAGGTGCAAAAGATGAGACAATACCTTAGTACACTTGAGTGGACGGTTCAGTCCTTTGACATTCCAACTGATAAGGTTGACTTGGCAACCCTTAACTTTCGAGGTTGTAGTGGAGGGTGTCACCATCCTGAATCACTGGAGAAAATATGAAAAACCCTGTATACACATTTGCACAGGTAAAATGTATGAAAAAAGAACAGTTGTGTGACCTCAGAGCAAGAGAAGATGTGAAACAGAGACAAAAAAACAAACCAGAACATAGATAACAACACATTGACCCCCCGTCCCCAATATCCCCCCATGTCATCTCTAGGACAACCAAAAAAAGCCCAAGCTTTTGTAGCTTCTCTCTAGACCTCAATGGAACCCTGGTCCTACCAGGCTAACCTAAACAAACCTTTATCTAAGCAAACAACAATAATACAAAAGAAAAGGGTATATCCCTATTACAGTACAGGCAACCTACAGTACCATGCTTTGTCAAGATACCCGAAAATATATTTTTGGTCACTACCGTGGTATTTTATATTAGCGAATAACCCCAGTTGTCATAATACATGGAGCATGGAATTTGAAAAAGAGATGAAAAAGTAAATAAAAAATAAATTGTGGCTTATACGGCCATTACTTGACCATACTCATGTCATGGTGTTGATCGAATCTTCTCTTTCACAAACCCATAGCTAAGCAAACAATAATAATACAAAAGATACCCATTGCAGTGCAGGCAACCTACAGTATCATGCTTTGTCAAGATACCCGAAAATATATTTTTGGTCACTACCGTGGTATTTTATATTAACGAATAACCCCAGTTGCCATAATACATGGAGCATGGAGTTTGAAAAAGAGATGAAAAGAAATAAATAGAATAAAATAAAGAATAAAAAATACCTTCAGAAAGAGAGTTAGGAAAACAGAGAGAGAAGAGGGGGTATTAAAAGGACCCCCCCCCCTTTTTTAATTAGTTTTTATCTAAATCTATATAATATTAACAGAGAAGGCATTTCAATGTTCAGTGTCCTTTTGTATTCACAAATAGTCCCACGTTATAAAACTTAGTAGGGCCCGATGCGTAAGATGGGAACCAAAAAATAGATAATAAAAAAAAGAGAAAGAGATGGATTTCATTATCTGGTCTGTAACTCAAGTCCAAAAATGAGCATCTGGGTCCATCTGCTGGACACTTGAATATGGTACAACTTAGGTGGTAATCTACATTACATTAGGTAACAATAGTCTCTCAAGTTCGAAATAAAACAGTGGCTTATACAGCCATTACCTGACCATACTCATGTCATGGTGTTGATCGAATCTTCTCTTTCACGTAGGACATGGCCAGATCGGGGTCCTCGAATGATTTCTCCACTCCGTTGAATGTGATCCGGAGTATGGCAGGGAAGCGGAGGCCGAATTTGACGTTTGGTTTGTCATATTCATAAAGAAGGCGCTTCACCGCTGTGAAGGCGGCCCGCTTCCTGGCAATCTCCGGTGCGTAGTCGGGAAAGATAAATACCCGCTTCCCCTTGTAAAATAGTTGTTTCTTCTGATTTGAGGAGAATGTGATCTTTGACGTCTCCATGGTGAATCCGCATTATAAACGGCCTGGGTTTCTCTCCATCCCGTGGCTTCTGTGCCAATGTGCGGTGTCCACGGTCCAACCGTGGAGCATCCTCGAGGTCCAAAATCTCCTTCAGCACAGCTGCACAGAATTGTCGTGGATCATCTCGTTCGCTGCCCTCCTCGATTCCAATCAGGCGAATGTTCTGGCGCCGGCTGCGGCCTTCCACGTCCAAACATTTGTCCTTCAAAGTGCGCATATCCGACTGTAGCCGTCCAACTATAGTTTCCAGAGCCGTGATAGATGAGCTGCATTCTGTAGCATTTCCCTCTATGTCGTCAATGCGTTTAGCATTATGCAAGTTAGCAGACTGTAGGGCGCTGACGGTCGTATGTAGCTCTTGGCGGATCGAAGCTATTTCTTTATGGATAGTGGCCGTCTGTGTATCCATCTTTGCTCCAAGGGTTTCTGTTGTGAAGGGCCAGATTAAACCGAATATATATATCTATTTATATATATATATTTAATTGTATTTGTATATTCTCTAATATTCCCTGATATCCCTTGTATATTCCTTGTACAATATGCATTGAATATCCATTCTAGCCTACTGAACATCCCATAATAGTCTCCATTCTACTATTGGTCGAGACCTTGGTGCCAGGCTGCCATACCCCTCAGACCCAGTTCAAACGTACCGCTCCACATGTACGAACAAGTCCTAGTTCCGCGTAGGAATCTGGCTACCGCACCACTAATGGGACTATTTGTTCGTATATATACTGCGCTACTAAAGTAGGACTTTCTTTTCAGTCCAGTTTCTTACCCTCCAATAGAGTCACAGACGTAAAGCCTCCCCGCGACGCCACGTGTGGGAGTAAGGCCAAGTTCGCCTACCATCGGTATTGAGACATCGTGTATATTAATATTTGAATAGTCATATTTGGCACTATATCGTCGAGTTGGACGTAGTCTATTAAGCTAATAATAGTCTGTTAATATATAGTGCTTCGTGCGGTGAGAATACTACCGTAGTCAGTACCCCATCGTTTCGGGCAGAGAACTGGCTGCTTACCCAGGGTGGTTGACCCCATGTGAAGCTGCACCCGAGGAGCCCCAGAGCCGACGAGCGAGTGGACCTGTATACCGGATTATTCTACCGACGACAGCCCGCCTTCCCAGGCACGGATTATGCTTTGTATACTTTGATTATTCCATGGATAAAGACCCCCGACACTGCCGTGTGTTGGAACCCCCCCCCCTGGAGAGGACGCAAGGTGAGGAGACGCTCTGCAAGACGAGGTCGCTTCACGTCTCTCCCCCGTGGACCGGAGAGAGCCGGCCCACAAAGAGTCCACCTGCTTTCATCTGTGGTCCAAGGATCGCCGGCGCATTGAACGGCACTACAGTGGGTTCACCTGGGATACCCTTGGCCGGACGAGGCAGCCGGATTCTACCCCCCCCCCCTCCTACTCCTGTCGGCTTACAAGCGACCGGATTAACCCCCTCTAGTGTATTTTTGATTTGATTTGAAGTCTTTATTTCGAACATGCAATGAATACAACAAACAATAACAAAAAAGAAAAACAACTCAATCTGCATGTTCGAAAAGGAGTAGGAAGAAGTATACACTTATTTAATCCTACCCCTTTTCCACTACTCATTAAATAATCATTAAAGTATCATTGCTGTTATTCCTTAACTATTCCAGGTCGTATATTTACCACCTGCGCCTTCAGAGATTGGACATTCTCTATTGATATACCGACGAATACTCTTTGCCATAAAAGTGCATACTATTTCAATTCATAAATGTAATTAAGTGATTAAGTGCTTGTTCTACACACCATCGCTGTGTAGAAATAAAGACCTGTTTCGACTTCGTACATTTGTGTTGGATCCGTTTCATCTATGTGAGAGTGTTTATGATAATATATTTATGCCGTGTACTGGGTGGCCGAATATTAAGTACAAAGGTAGTGGTAGTAAGTATCATATCTAGTAATACAGTCAGGGAATTGTACCCCTCAGTTACAATTGGTCCTTCGAGCCGGATGGTAATTAGTGTAATATTAATATAGTGTTATTAATATTGAAATGGCCTATGATGAACACTCCACGAAACGATCCTCCTAACCAACGCCTGCAGCGCGAACGACGGCTCCCTCAGTACTTAGAGGCTTACGCTGTCAGTCAACAACCTAGTCTTCTACTAACAGTAAACGCGGTAAAACTAGAAAGTAAAAGTATGTCTAACCCCAACGCCCAGACTACCCCGACCATAGAGGCCCCTACGGGCTCTAATGTAACTGACCAAGTTCACGGTGGGGACCAGTGGGAACCAGACATGACTTCACACCCCGCCAGTACTGAAGAAGTAGTCCCCGATGAGTCCCGGGAGGAATACAACGCTACCGAGAGAGAACTCGGCACGGAAGAAGACGGGGAGAGCACCGTGGAGATAGAACTCCAAGGCTCCGCAAGGAGTACCCCGAGGGAAGGCTCCCCTATACAACCGCCTTCTCCCAGCGAGGCAGAGAGGACCCTACAGCAGGCCTTCCTCATCAGCCTGAACGCCGCTGCTGAACGCGACCGACTGCAGATCCAGCAGCGAAGCGAACACGAGCAGATACGTCTAGAAATAAGACGCATTCAGATGGAAGAGAATGTGGCCCGAGAACGAGCCGGTGCTCAACGGGACGCAGCGCGCGACAGACAGCAGTCGCAACTAATAGAACAGCTGATCAGACGGACAACACCCTCTCCCTCCGCCAGAGGCTCCAGGAACTCGTCTAGACACACCTCCAGGGCGGCATCCCCTAGCCGAGTAAACAACCCTGAACTTGACCAACAGACGAGGTCTATACCCCCCACAGACCACCTCCCCCCACCGGTCCAAGCGAGACCTAGCAACCGGGAAGGAGCAGCATATCCTGTGGAGAGGCTAAACCAGAGACTACAAGCACTGGATGACCTAACTGAAGACGAAGAGGAAGAGGAGGAGAACCACGCCCGAAGACAGCACAGTACTCTACCGGACCAGGAGGTCCGGTACAGCCCAGGCTATACCCCCGCGGAGCTGCGCTACAGACCCCCGACTCTATACACGGGTGAGCACGACGCACGACCCGCACCGAGGAACAGCACCTGGACAAGCGGGCCATGGTACACTGCCGGTACCAGCCCATACCAAGGAGCGGGAGGAGACTCGCCTAGGAGGCCTCTCCCCCAACGCTCGCCGATGTATCCACAGTCAGCGTCATACATTGGCACGCCTATGGTACCCGACTTCACCCAAGAGAACCGGGCCCAGTATACAGAACTCCGCATGTGTCTGGAGACCATGTTGGTGGATGTATTGGATGAACGCCACAAATACGCCATCCTACTGAAGCACTTAAAGGTACCCCGCGCACATAATATAGCGCTCGCCTACGCGACTTCCACCACCCCATACACAGCAGCGCTGGTAGCATTGGACCAGAGGTATGGGCGCATATGGGATTACGTGATCCAGGAGATCCGACACATCGACCGCTTACCCCCAGCAATAGACAATCGAGCACTGGACGACCTGTCCATCAGAGTGCAGTCCCTGGTAGGGATGTTGGGAGCGCAAAGAGAGAAGGGGAGGCATGAACTTTACGCCAACTCAAATGTGGAAAGGATTCTGGAGAAGCTGCCGCCCGCTCGTCAGGAGCGCTTTAGGCGGCAGAGGGACCACAGAGACCCGAATGGCCCCGAACCGAACCTCCTCGATCTAGCAGACTTCCTGGCGAGAGAAGTCAGCAGCCTACGGCTAGATACATTCGGACGGAGCACCCCTGGCTCCAGAGAAGGAACCAGACGACTAAATGATGGAAGAAGATCGGTGACTGTGATGCACCAATCGGAGTCAGTACCGAGCAGCAGGAGCCACAGTACCCCCTCCAGAACGGAGAAGTGGAAGATAGTGTGCCCCTATTGTGAGAAAGAACACTGGCTAGCGCAATGTGACTCCTTCCCCAAGCTGAACGCGGAGGAAGCAGGTCAATGGATAAAGTCCAACAAGCGCTGTTTTCGCTGTGCGCGCTCACACATGGCAGCCGAATGCCGCTTAAAGAAAAGGTGCACCAAGTGCGATGGAGCCCATCTGGACATACTTCACGACAGTAACAGACGGCGCCCTTCACCTGCACCATCCAGCCGCAAAGCGAGCGTCATGTACATCGATCCCGCCAGCAGCAGTGGAGCCCGAGTACTCCTAAAAGTAGTGCGTGTGACACTAAGCTACCAGAATAAAGTCCTGGACACTTACGCCGTCCTCGATGACGGGTCAGAGAAGACCCTGCTGCTCGCCTCCGCTGCGGCCCAGCTAGGGCTGCGGGGAAGCGAAACCCAAATGACAATTCGGACAATAAGACGAGATTTGAAGACGATAAAGGGCGAGAATGTCTCATTCTCTATCGCAGCAAGCGGCCAGCCTGAGCGACGGTACCAGATTGCAGACGCTTTCACCAGCCAAGAAATAGGACTGTCGCGGTACACATACCCCGTCGCCAAGCTGATGGAGAAATATGCACATCTGCGCAAGTTACCGATCCCGCTCATAGACAATGCTATGCCGACCCTGTTGATAGGCTCCGACCATGCAGACCTCATTGTCCCGATAGACCGGGTTCATACCGGACCCCGAGGCTGTCCTGCAGCAGTCGAGACCCGTTTGGGATGGACTCTCCAAGGCCCGCTCGCCAAATCTCTCAACCGAAGTACAGCCACTAGATGTCTCCACTCCCGAGTCACAGAGGGAGAAACCGCACTCCTGCAACACGTAGAGCGGCTATGGACCTTGGAACAAATGCCCTTTAAGAACGGAAAGAAAGACATTCGCTCTAAAGATGACATTTACGCCATTCACCTCCTCGAGACAGGGACCAAGAGAGTCCCGGTCAACGGCGTGTTGAGATACGCCACGCCACTCCTGCGGCAAGAAGGAATGCCTACTTTCCACGCCAAGACAGACGCCACAGAACGGTACCTGCTGAACACGGAGCGGCGCTTAGCCAAGAACCCCGCCCAAGAGAGTGTATACCGCGCTGAGATTGAGAAGCTCATCACAGCGGGACACGTCACAAAGATGGACATTAAAGAGGCTGACCAGACCACTGAATCGTGGTACGTGCCCCACCACAAGGTCCATCACAACGGTAAAGACCGCATAGTATTTAACTGCAGCTACCAGATCGGATCCCAAAATCTGAATAAAGAGTTACTGCCCGGTCCCACACTCGGCCCCTCCCTACTCGGCGTTCTACTCCGCTTCCGCCAGGAAAAGGTGGCCATCAGCGGGGACATTAAAGGAATGTTCCTGCAGGTGAGATTAGTAGAGGCGGACAAGCCCCTGTTACGGTTCCTATGGAGAGAGAAGCCAGGAGATGAGCACCCAGCCATCTACCAATGGGAAGTCCTCCCCTTCGGAACGACGTGCAGCCCCTGCTGTGTGACATTTGCACTACAGAAACATGTAGCAGAGGACCCAGCAGCGGACGAAGAGGTCCGACACAGCGTAAAGAACAGCTTCTACGTAGACAACTGTCTACAAAGCCTTTCAACCCAGGAAGAAGCCGAGGCTCTCCTGATTAAACTCTGCGCCTCATTGATCAAAGGCGGCTTTGATCTCAGGCAGTGGGCCAGCAGCGATCCGCAAGTACTGCGCAGCCTCTCCTCCGAGGACAAGGCAGCCAGCAGCGAGACCTGGATGGCTACAATCCCGGGAGAAGCCCAGGAGATGACCCTGGGATTGGTGTGGCGATTCAAAACAGATTCGCTTCACTACAGACACAAGCCCCTGACTACGGAGCAGGGAAGGCCGGCGGCGGCGCCGACCACCAGACGGAGTGTGTACACAACACTCGCCCGACAATATGACCCGCTAGGATGTATTCTACCGTACACCACCAGGGCAAAAATTATTGTACGAGCATTGTGGGACAAGGACCAGGGCTGGGACGACCCCATTCCCGCACACCTTGCATCCACCTGGAGAGAGTGGGAGATGGAGCTCCACTCACTCCCAGGCGTTAATATGCGCCGAAGCTACTTCCCACCCACGGTGAGGCCAGAGACATGTAAAATGGACTTACACGTCTTCAGTGACGCCTCAGAGGTCGCATACGGATCAGTAGCCTACTTGCGGGCCCAAGACCAGGGGGGAGAGATCTACACAGCATTTGTCCTCGCCCGCTCGAGAATAGCCCCACGCAAGCAACAATCTATCCCACGTCTAGAGCTCTGCGCAGCCCTAGCCGGAGCGCACCTAGCCACGCTCATCCAACGTGAGCTCACCATACCGGTGTCTAGAACAATCCTGTGGTCAGATTCCACGACGGTACTCGCCTGGATCAAATCGGACTCATGCAAGTACAAAGTCTTCGTGGGAGTCAGAGTCACCGAGATTCAAGACTTAACCGAAGAGTTAACCGGAGAAACAGAGTGGCGCTACGTTGATACAAAACAGAACCCAGCTGACGTCATCACCCGGGGGATGCCCCTGGATGACCTCACCCGTCGCAATGTCTACAGTGACGGCCCCGCATTCCTAAGACTCCCGGAAGGACAGTGGCCCATGCCTATCCCGAGGGAAGCAAGTCCAGAGGAGGTGGAAAATAAGAAGTCTGTGTTCTGTGGATTGAGCACCGTAGCCTCCACCGACCCTAACATAGACGATTGCACGTCCATAGAGAGTGCACAACAAAGAACATTCCTGCGGTACCACCCGGAGTGCAAGTCCCCCGCTGATATGTCAGCAGCTAACTACGAGGAAGCAGAATTGCTTCTACTGCAGCGAGCCCAGAGAGACTTGTTCCCCGATGAATTGGCCTGTCTACAGGGAGGAAAGCCCGTCCCATCCGACAGCAGATTAATTCATCTGGCCCCCGAGAGCGACGCTCATACCCTCATCAGAGTGGGTGGTCGCCTACGCAGAGCCCCCAATCTACCGGATGACATTAAATACCCGATCGTATTGAACAGCCGACACAAGGTCACAGAGCTGATTATAAAGAAATACGATGAGGATGTACATCACGCAGGAGCAGAAAGAGTCTTCGCGGAAATCAGACGTCGTTACTGGATCCTACAAGGAAGAGAGGCGGTACGACGCTTCCAGCGAACATGTCTAGACTGCCGCAAGTGGCGCGCGCAGCCCAGCATACCAAGGATGGCTGACCTTCCTCCATGTCGCCTCCGAATCGGTGACAAGCCATTCCACTCAACGGGTATGGACTGCTTTGGCCCGCTGCACATAAAGAAAGGAAGAGGAACCGAGAAGCGGTGGGGTATTGTATTCAAATGCATGACCACCAGAGCGATACACATCGAGCTTCTCCCGACCATGAGCACAGACTCATTCCTTATGGCCTTCCGAAGATTCACATCACGGAAAGGAAGACCGTCTACCCTATTGTCCGATCATGGGACAAACTTCAAAGGCGGCGAAAGAGAGCTGAGAGAGAGCTTCCAAGCTATGGGCCCAGAACTTAAGACCCACCTCGCTCCAGCACAGGTTGATTTCCAATTCAACCCCCCAAACGCACCCCACTTCGGTGGCACTTGGGAACGAGAAGTGCGCTCCATAAAGACAGCCCTGTACGCAGTACTTGGGGCCCAGACTGTGGCGGAAGAAGTCCTACTGACAGTCCTCACGGAGATTGAGGGAGTACTTAACTCGAAGCCCCTCGGATATGTCTCCAGTGATGTGGCGGATATCGACCCAGTTACCCCCAACACACTCCTGATGGGGCGGCTAGATCCTGCATTACCCCAGACAATGTACCGGCCTGAAGAAGCGAACGGCCGACGAATGTGGAGGTACAGCCAAGTATTAGCCGACAAGTTTTGGAACAGTTTCCTACTGCACTACCTACCGTCTCTACAGACCCGCCAGAAGTGGGTAAAGGAGAGAGACAATTTGACAGAAGGAACAGTCGTCATGATTATTGATCAATCACTGCCCAGAGCTATGTGGCCGGCCGGCCGCGTAAGCAAAGTGATCACCGGTGCCGACGGCAAGGTCCGAGCAGCTGAAGTGCTCGTCCAGGGTCGCACTTACACCCGTCCCGTGGCGAGGCTCATAGAACTGCCTCGACTCCCAGACACAATCGATGATGACCATGACCCTACAACCCTATGACTTTGTGAAGTTGACTGACCCCTACAGCAAACCCTTATGTGTAAATAGACAACGCGATTAATCTGTCTCTGTTTAACTGATTAGGTCTGGGACCTATTCAGGGGGTGGCTGTTGTGAAGGGCCAGATTAAACCGAATATATATATCTATTTATATATATATATTTAATTGTATTTGTATATTCTCTAATATTCCCTGATATCCCTTGTATATTCCTTGTACAATATGCATTGAATATCCATTCTAGCCTACTGAACATCCCATAATAGTCTCCATTCTACTATTGGTCGAGACCTTGGTGCCAGGCTGCCATACCCCTCAGACCCAGTTCAAACGTACCGCTCCACATGTACGAACAAGTCCTAGTTCCGCGTAGGAATCTGGCTAGCGCACCACTAATGGGACTATTTGTTCATAGTGCGTATATATACTGCGCTACTAAAGTAGGACTTTCTTTTCAGTCCAGTTTCTTACCCTCCAATAGAGTCACAGACGTAAAGCCTCCCTGCGACGCCACGTGTGGGAGTAAGGCCAAGTTCGCCTACCATCGGTATTGAGACATCGTGTATATTAATATTTGAATAGTCATATTTGGCACTATATCGTCGAGTTGGACGTAGTCTATTAAGCTAATAATAGTCTGTTAATATATAGTGCTTCGTGCGGTGAGAATACTACCGTAGTCAGTACCCCATTGTTTCGGGCAGAGAACTGGCTGCTTACCCAGGGTGGTTGACCCCATGTGAAGCTGCACCCGAGGAGCCCCAGAGCCGACGAGCGAGTGGACCTGTATACCGGATTATTCTACCGACGACAGCCCGCCTTCCCAGGCACGGATTATGCTTTGTATACTTTGATTATTCCATGGATAAAGACCCCCGACACTGCCGTGTGTTGGAACCCCCCCCCCTGGAGAGGACGCAAGGTGAGGAGACGCTCTGCAAGACGAGGTCGCTTCACGTCTCTCCCCCGTGGACCGGAGAGAGCCGGCCCACAAAGAGTCCACCTGCTTTCATCTGTGGTCCAAGGATCGCCGGCGCATTGAACGGCACTACAGTGGGTTCACCTGGGATACCCTTGGCCGGACGAGGCAGCCGGATTCTACCCCCCCCCCCCTCCTACTCCTGTCGGCTTACAAGCTACCGGATTAACCCCCTCTAGTGTATCTAGTATATAATCATTAAAGTATCATTGCTGTTATTCCTTAACTATTCCAGGTCGTATATTTACCACCTGCGCCTTCAGAGATTGGACATTCTCTATTGATATACCGACGAATACTCTTTGCCATAAAAGTGCATACTATTTCAATTCATAAATGTAATTAAGTGATTAAGTGCTTGTTCTACACACCATCGCTGTGTAGAAATAAAGACCTGTTTCGACTTCGTACATTTGTGTTGGATCCGTTTCATCTACGTGAGAGTGTTTATGATAATATATTTATGCCGTGTACTGGGTGGCCGAATATTAAGTACAAAGGTAGTGGTAGTAAGTATCATATCTAGTAATACAGTCAGGGAATTGTACCCCTCAGTTACAGTTTCAATAGCCGACATAATCTTATCCACAGACCTCGCATCAATCTCAGGCGGCCCTTGGGTAGTGTCAGTGTCAGACCCCGAGGAGAGTGCGTCATCTTCAGGTGTCTCACGGCTATCGTCAGCCTCCATAGCTTTTGTTTGGGCACCTTTTCGTCTCCCACCACGTCGAGGAGACATCGCCGTTTAGTGTATAAACTGATTAAATTCGATTCGCAGAGTGGTGGAAAATGTTATATATAAAAATTAAGCGTAGGTTTAATTCATTCACATGGTATATTAACTTCAATTATGATAGTTGTTTGCTGAGCTTCTGGCTGCACAACCTCACATGTCGGCCATCTTAGCTCCCTCTGAAAATCCTTTCAACGGTATATTTTTTTAATGATTCATTACGGTATAAATTAGGTTAACTGGAGCTGCGTATTGCTGGCTCTCATATTTGCGAATGCAGCGTTCACCCTGATGTAAACAAAACAAGTCATTGATAAGCGACGGCCATATTAGACACATAGCCATAATTTAAGATATAGTTTATGCATTCGCAAATATGAGAGCTCTGTCATTGAAGTGGCTTGTCGCGGCTCATGCGCATGCGCAGGCGTAATCGATAACTGGCGGCGATAAGGGGGGTGTGCTAGCGTAGGGTCACGTGGGCTTAGTGGCCAATCAGAGGAACCCGGAAACCGAACAGCGTTGTAGAAGGCATAGACGCGTCCCGGGAGCAAACGGCGCTGCCTGGCTGGTTGCTGGCTAACTAACGTGGCTAATCGTCCCGGGAGCAAACGGCGCTGCCTAGCTGGTTGCTGGCTAACTAACGTGGCTACTTGTCCCGGGAGCTAACGTCTCTGCCTGGCTGGTTGCTGGCTAACTACCGTGGCTATTCGTCCCGGGAACAATCGGCGCTGCCTGGCTGGTTGCTGGCTAACTAACGTGGCTATTCGTCCCGGGAGCAAACGGCGCTACCTGGCTGGTTGCTGGCTAACTAACGTGGCTACTCGTCCCGGGAGCTAACGTCTCTGCCTGGCTGGTTGCTGGCTAACTACCGTGGCTATTCGTCCCGGGAGCAAACGGCGCTGCCTGGCTGGTTGCTGGCTAACTAACGTAGCTACTCGTCCCGGGAGCAAACGTCTCTGCCTGGCTGGTTGCTGGCTAACTAACGTGGCTATTCGTCCCGTGAGCTAACGTCTCTGCCTGGCTGGTTGCTGGCTAACTAACGTGGCTACTCGTCCCGGGAGCTAACGTCTCTGCCTGGCTGGTTGCTGGCTAACTAACGTAGCTACTAGTCCCGGGAGCAAACGGCGCTGCCTGGCTGGTTGCTGGCTAACTAACGTGGCTACTCGTCCCAGGAGCTAACGTCTCTGTCTGGCTGGTTGCTGGCTAACTACCGTGGCTATTCGTCCCGGGAGCAAACGGCGCTGCCTGGCTGGTTGCTGGCAAACTAACGTGGCTAATCATCCCGGGAGCTAACGTCTGGCTGGTTGCTGGCTATGCACTCGACTGTGAGGGGGAGGAGGGCTCGACTGTGAGGCGGAGGAGGAGGGGCAAGGCGTGCACTGCTGCAGCAGATTTACGAGTCTGATCTGACGGTCACAGAGCTGAGGGAGCGAGCCCAGTTAGCTGTAAAAATCCATAGATTAGCCGCACCGTTATATAAGCCGCAGGGTCGAAAAATGGGGGAAAAAGCCGCGGCTTATAGTCCGAAAAGTACGGTAACACAGAATTTATTAACAAACTATTTATTACATGCATATTATACTGTGCGTGCGTATCCATACTAAGGGACAAACATCTGTGCAATAGCACATACCACCAAAATCACACATTGGCCCATGCCTACTAGACGCAAAGGATATCGGTTGTCACGATACCAACATTTTACACAGATACAGATAGGAAAGGACAATTCTTTATACAATTCTTTAATTCATTCTAATTTAAACGGTATTGAAACTGTTACAGCTGCTGAGTTATAAATATCTTCCTTTTGCGTTAGCAGGTTAGCTTAGTTAGAGTTAGCAGCGCCAGCTAACATTAGTTAAGGTTTTTAGCACGACGTGGGTATACTATACAGCAGGGCTATTCAACTAAATTGTTCAGGGGGCCACATTGTCAGAAACCCAAGGGGCCAGGGGCCGGACTGCCACGGCGCCTCCCCGTGCTATGAATATATGTACACTTGACACAACCACATTTTCACAACTTTTATTTAACTACATTGCAAAAGTAGTATACTTTTCAAAAAAAGTGCTTAATTTACAGTATGTGCCACATCTGCAACATCTCCTGCAGAAAGTGCTTCATTTATGACTGTGCAACAACTGCAACATCTCCTCTTCAACATTTCAATATAAAAATAAAATAAAAAACAAACAAGTGCATGATGTGCATCTGAACATTCTAACATCAACACTTGAACAAAAAAACACATTTATAGTGCAGCTGAGCTTATGAAAAAGTGCTTCATGTCTGTGCAACAACAGCAAATCACAGCATCTTATTAGCACTTATTGTCCACTCTTAACTCTCAAACATCAGGGGGGTGGGGGGCAGACAGGCCTAGCCTACATACACACATCTAATGAGAGCGATTGCACTTCTTTGACTGGGCAATGGCAGAGAAAGAGGGTTCATAGGAAGTGAGGGCTACCCGCAAACAGTGATGCAAATGCTCATTTGTCAAGGAGGCATGTTGCTTGTTTTAATGGCATTCATGTGAGAGAAACTGGATTCACAGGTGTATGTTGAGCCAAACATTGTTAGCACAGATATTGCCAGCGTTTTTATTTTGGGGAATGTCTTGACATGAATACACTTTATCCAAAATGTTGTGGTGGATTCATTCTCAAGTGCCTGCTTCAGAGCAGATGATGCTTGAATGTCAATTATTTCAAGTTGCAGGAGACCTTCATCAATGTGAAGTGATGCAAGGAACTCTTGTCCTTTTGTGGAAATAGCAGCTACATTGGCAAATGGGTTGCTCACAAAATGCATCAATTCTCTGGACATGTCAAATTCGACTTGCAAAGTTTTCCCTCAATTTATCAATGAAATCTGTCATTAATTGAGTGACTTTTGGCTCAATTGTGCGTGTTAACGTTGACATGAAAAGAAAAAAGTAAAAAAGAAAATTATTATCATGTAATCTTTGGCGGGCCGGTCAGAAGCTATACAGGCATGGTGAGGATGCAAAGCATGTAAGACCATTGGACCCGTTGCTCATAGAAACAGCATGAATCTAGATGTCATAGCTTCTAAATATTTAAATTTTGTTATTTTTTTCCCCTCTTTTTCTCCGCCTGATTTTTTATTTTTCTCCCCATCCCAATTTAGTCATTATGCCAATTCCCCCCCTCCCCTACCTGGTTGTTGTGCGCATGTTCCTCCTACTGGTCGGTACAAGGGAACCCTGAAGTCCACCACATGCTTCCTCCGACACATGTGGAGACAGCCAGTGGCTCTTTTAGTCTTTTTTCACCTGGCAGCGAGGACTCTCATTGGTGAAGCGTAACGCGTGGGAGGTCACGCTGCCTTCACCACTTCCTGCCTTTCGCTGAGCAGGCGCCCAGACCTGACCTGTAGGCGTCGCTGTCCACAACGCCAGATTACCACCCACGACTTCCCTCCCCCTAACTCAGCCAAACGAGTTAGTATGACGATCGGCCCAAGCCGCAGGGCAATGCTGACTCCGGGAGTTGAGACCGCAGCCTCTTGCATTGGTGACGAGTGCAATCTCCGCTACGCCACCCGACCGCCCTATAGCTTCTAAAATGTAAGGTCCGCGCTGCTCTGTGTCTAATATGAAATGACAATTGCGCGTTGACACGCCCACTACGCAAAACTATTACTCGCACACTGTGCTCCTAAAAGATTTTTCCGGTTCGCACACTATTTTTAGGGGCAAATGCAAGAGAAATGCTCGCACTAGGGGTGTAATGGTATGTGTATTCGTCCCACGAATTTACGGTACGGCCATCACGGTGCGGTACGCGTGCCATACGACGAATGCGCCTCAGCGCAAACACACCAGTCGCACATGCGAGAACAGCGCGCGGCACACCCCGACTGTGACGAGCGAGCGAGAGAGAGGGAGAGAGAGAGAGACAGAGAGGGAGAGAGAGGGACACGGAGCACCCCACACACGGCGCGCGTGGGGAAACACACACACCCGCGCAAAACGCTCCGCATCCCTCCCTCTCCGACTTCAGTTCAGAGCGGGCGAAAGTGCACGAGAAAGGCACATTTACATTGGAACAGCTGCAGGGTCGTTTTCTTGTTCACTCAATAACGTTACCAAATAAAACCAATGGAAAGACACACAGACGCGTCGCCGACACACACACACACGCGCCAACAAACACATCAACATTCTCCCCACAATCAAATAAAAAAAAGAAACATACTTTTCCGGACAGATCATCTGAGCTCCACTGTGTTTAAATCCAAATAATCCTCTGCCATTGTTGTAAGTAACATGTCATCTGTTCTCTAGTATTCAGTCTCGTCATGAAGTTAATTCTCTCTGGAAGTGAAACTGAAACTTAAGGATGCGCAAGGTTAAGTTGTTAAAGGGGCAGTAGGCAAGTGGATGCCTGAACACAGAATGACACCAGTATCACTGACTACCACGGCAAGCCTATAGACAATTATTCTATTTAATAATTATTATTATTAGTATCATAAATATAATATATACTTTTTTATTTTTTTAAGTATATAATTATTATAAATATTTCTTTTCTGTTGTACCGAACTAGTACCGAACCGTGACCCCAATACCGAGGTACGTACCGAACCGTGGCTTCTGTGTACCGTTACACCCCTAGCTCGCACTGTAGATCCCTGTTAGTGTGTAGGGGTTAGGGAAAGTAATCATAAGTACATAAGTATCATTCACAGGAGTCTTTAAAGGGGAACTATTTTACTATTTCTTTCACTATTTGGGCACTTTTACACAATTCCTGTGAGTTTATGGAACACCTCTGTAATTATAATTTTTTTTAATTCATTGTTTTGTATTTCTAATCAAGTCCTCAAAAACAGCATTTTTCTACCTCAAGATCTCGAGCCGTTTTGAGGCTGGGCTCCTAAACCACTGTGTGGCCTGGTGGCATCTGCCACATTATCATGCAGCTGAGTCGCTCTGACATCACAAATCAGCACATTTTCAGATGACTCAGTTCAGTGAGGGTGAATATTGTGAGAGGAGAATTGGAAGAATGCGCCAATATGAGAATTAGAGACATAGATCATATTAATATAAGTCCACATAGCTAGGAAACAATGCTAAACACTGAAAAAAGACCATTTATAAGATAGTTCCCCTTTAAATTTAAATTCTTTAGTTAAAAACGAAGGTTCGAACGTCGAAGAACCCTGACGAAGTTTGAATCCCAAAAACAGGGTTCGGGGACAGCCTTACCAAACATATTTATATTATTCAAATGGAACTCAAACATGTTCCGTTGTGATGTCACAGTATGATGATGTCATAATAGAACATTCTAGAACATTTGTGATTTCACAGTATGATGTCATAATATACATTCTAGAACATTTGTGATGTCACAGTATGATGTCATAATAGCACATTCTAGAACATTTGTGTTCTATATATTCAACAATTCTCTCAGATGGAGGGTTCCCCCTCTTGGGGGGGCCCTTCAAGAGAGGAGATGATGTTTGTATTGTGATTGTATGACAAGAGGAGCAGAGAAGAAGGAGACAGACAAGAGGAGCAGAGAAGAAGGAGACAGAGACAATAGTAATGTGTTTTGAAGATGAGAAGAAGAAGAAGAGTGTAAACTTTCTCAAGTGTGGGCGAAGCATAAGAACTGCGGAGGGCAGTAATATGCCATGTTGAGAGCGTGATTGTGATTGGAGAGGTGGAGGTGGATCAAGATCGGGACTCAGGTTTTCTCGGGCTCTGAAGTGGATGTGGACATGGGGTGGGGGACATTTGGTGGCTTGCCGGGTGTGGCTTTTGCTTGCAGTTGATTGCTTTGGAGTGGTGTTCAGCTGGAATGGGGTGGAGATGGATGGGTGTCGCGGTGTTTGTGGAATGTGAATGGGCGTGTGGTGGATGTTGGGTGGAGGCTGTTCACGGCACATTTGTCGCCGGAGGGCATGTGGCCGAACATGGGGGGCGGTGGGAGGTGGCGGGGGGGCCCCTGATCTCCCCACCGGGGCTCTCTGTCGCTTCTTGTTGTTTCTCATGCCTGGTGGCGGGTGTGCTCTGAGTGGTTTTTGTTCGGCGTTTGATGTGCATTTGTTTGCATTTTGTAGATGTTTTCTTGTTCATTGGTTTTTGCTTTGTTCTGGTTGGGTGCTGTTTTGGAGCGGTCGGCTGTGGGTGGAGGCCGCACTTGTGGGCTGTCGGGTGTTTTTTGTTCCGTGTTTGGGTCTGCTTCGGAGCCTGAGGGGGTGATTTTTTTTTGGGTGTTGACAATATTGTATGACAAGAGCAGAGAAGAAGGAGACAGACAAGAGGAGCAGAGAAGAAGGAGACAGAGACGATAGTAATGTGTTTTGAAGATGAGAAGAAGAAGAAGAGTGTAAACAATCAAAAGTTGATTTACCAGAGACCATAATATGGAAACCATACTACTAGCGTAGTATAAGAACTGAGGAGGGCAGTAATACGCCATGTTGCATCTACACTGCGGGAAATTCAAAAGAAGAAAGAAGAGGAAGAAGAAGAAGAAGAGCTCAATCAAAAGAACTGCGGAGGGCAGTAATACGCCACGATGCGTCTACACTGCCGGAAATTCTAAAGAAGAAGAAGAAGAAGAAGAATATCTCAGAGGAGCAGAGAAGAAGGAGACAGAGACGATAGAAATGTGTTTTGAAGATGAGAAGAAGAAGAAGAGGAGTGTAAACTTTCTCAAGTGTGGACGAAGCAAGAATTGTGGAGGGCAGTAATACGCCACGATGCGTCTACACTGCCGGAAATTCAAATAAGAAGAAGAAGAAGAATATCTCAGAGATTCTCTCAACATCTCATTAGGAGACTAAACAACATAGATTGAAGCCATGCAGGATTCGGACTAGCTAACACGAATGAACCGCTGGGTAATGCTGAGGGGGAGTGAGCGGTGGTGGAAGGCGAGCCATGCAGCTTATGGAGAGCCGGGAGAGTGGAGTCCTCGTGAATGGCCCCGGCCGGTGCAAGAATGTCCAGGGTTTTGGGTGAATCGAGATGGGAGCGAGTGGAATGAGGGCTTGCGTCAGGAGGGACGCGAGTCACCGGGTGCGAGCCCAGTGTCCCCTCGGGGTGTGACGTGTGGAGAGGGAAGTGAGAAGGAGGTCTCGGAGATGGTGGAAGACTACGGAGAGGGAAGTGAGAAGGAGGTCTCGGAGATGGTGGAAGACAAAGGGAAGGAGTCGGATGGTGTAAAGAAGAAGAAGAAGGAAGAGGAAGAACGGCAAATGGCCACGACCGATATTCGCGATCAGTCGGAGTACAGTGGGGAGGAGAGGGAGAAAGAAGAGAGGGAGGAGGAGAGGTGGGAAACGGTGGGGAAGAAGAGGAAGAAGCGGACGGAGAGGAACGACAGCGATGGGGATAGTGAGAGTAGGGGGGAGGAGAGGGGGGGAGAAGGGGGGAAGAGGAAGAAAGGGGGGGACGATAGCTCAAGTGGGCCGGGAGACGAGGGTGCAGGAAAAGATGTGGCAAAAGCGGAAGTGATCCATATAGTGGTCAGGCTTGAGGGGGAGAGGGATGAGAGGAAAGTAGGTAGGCTCGAGTGGCCCAAACTCATTGCCGAGCGATTAGGAGAGGTAAAGTACGTGAACGTTTTGTTGGATGGGAATCTGGCCGTAGGGTGTGGTAGTGAGGGGCAGGTGGAGGTGGCTAGGAAGATGCAGAGCATTGGGGGGGTGGGTATAAGTAAGGTGGCGAGAGTAGGGGAGAAGAGGGGGGGGGGATGTAAGGGGGTGATAGCTGGGGTACCGGTCGAGGTTACAGTAGAGCAGCTGGTGGAAGAGCTAAAGGAGGACGGGCGTAATGGCATAGTTAAGAGTGCAGCAAGGATGAAGAGGGGAGCGGAGAGGGCAGTGACGGGGACGGTAGTGATTACGTTTGAGGGTGGGGTTGTTCCTAGGGAGGTGTTTGTAGGGCGTAGGATGTATAGGGTTAGGGAATTTGTTCATAATCCTCTTAGGTGCTATAGGTGCCAGGGGTTTGGCCATATAGCTACCACGTGTATGAAGGGGATGAGGTGCGCTAGGTGTGGCGGGGAACATGAATATGGGAAATGTGGAGAGGGAGTGAAGCCGAAGTGCTGTAGTTGTGGTGGGGAGCATAGTGTAGCGTTTCGGGGGTGCGAGGTGATGATGAAGGAGGTCGCGGATCGGAGAGAGAGAAGGGAGGGTAAGTTGACGTATGCTGGGGCGGTTAGCAGGGCAGGACAGGGTAGCCAAGAAAGGGTGCAGGGGGTTGAAGGAGGGCATTTGGCAGTGAGGGTAGAGCAGGTGGAAAGAGAGAGGGGAAGGGAGGAGAAATTAGGTATCGTGGCCTTCGTGGCAGGGGTAGTTACTGGTATGGCAGAGGCTAAGGGTAGAACAGAGATGGTGAAGATGATTGTTAGGATAGCGGTTCAACATCTGGGATTGGAAGGTCTGGACTGGAAGGAGGTGTGTAATGAATTGGCTGAGGGGGCTGCGAGGGACAAGGCTGCGAGGGACAAAGCAGCCCAGGATAAGATAGCAGGGGGCAAGGAGGGTCCCGCGGAGGGGGGCTCAGGCAGGAAGTAGCAGCAGTAGCTGCACTCCAATGGACAATGTAGTTGATGACGGGGTCCAGTAGAAGAAGAAAAAGAAGGTGAAGAAGGAGAAGAAGGAGAAGAAGAAGAGCCCATAAAAATAATTGCGGAGGGCAGTAATACGCCACGATGCGTCTACTCTGCCGGAAATTCAAATAAGAAGAAGAAGAAGAAGAATATCTCAGATCTCAGTAGACAAGTGAATATATCACTTGTTGTTTCCGGCTACTTGTCTGTAAGCTTGAATATATACTGTATTTTGCGCATTTTGAAACAGGACTGAAGATATCAACTGTTAAACATAGATTGAAACCTGCATTTCTCAAACATGTTTAGCCGTGGAAAGATGCCACTGGATGTATGTCAAGTCAACAACATCTGGGACCTTCTCAAGAATGGCATCCAGGAGATCCAGAGGAAGAGCAACAGCGGGCTGAACTTGGAGGAGCTGTACAGGAACGCCTACACCATGGTGCTACACAAGCACGGCGAGAAGCTCTACACGGGCCTGCGGGAGGTGGTCACCGAGCACCTCATCAACAAAGTACGAGAAGATGTCCTCAACTCTCTAAACAATAACTTTCTCCAAACACTGAATCAAGCCTGGAACGACCATCAGGCTGCCATGGTGAGGATCAGAGATATCCTCGGGTACATGGACTGTAGCTATGTGCAGCAGAACAACGTGGATAACGTCGACAACCTGGGCCTCATCATCTTCCGGGACCAGGTGGTGCAATACGGCTGCATCCGGGACCACCTCCGACAGACCCTGCTGGACATGGACGCCTGCGAGAGGAAGGGAGAGGTGGTGGATAGGGGAGCGATCAAGAACGCCTGCCAGATGCTCATGATCCTGGGCCCGGAGGGCAGGTCGGTCTACGAGGGCCCCTTCCTTGAGATGTCGGCCGAATTCTTCCAGATGGCTTTAACAGTCCTTAAAGCTTGAAATTCTCCCCCCTGTTACAGAGTTTAAAACCTTTATCTCCAACCTTTGTCAATCAAGTTGTACATGTTTTAATTTATTTGTCATCCTTGCTTTTTGTTCTATTATGACATCATACTGTGACATCACAAATGTTCTAGAATGTTCTATGATGACATCATACTGGGACATCACAAATGTTCTAGAATGTTCTATTATGACATCATACTGTGACATCACAAATGTTCTAGAATGTTCTATTATGACATCATACTGTGACATCACAAATGTTCTAGAATGTTTTATTATCACATCATACTGTGACATCACAAATGTTCTAGAATGTTCTATTATGACATCATACTGTGACATCACAAATGTTCTAGAATGTTCTATTATGACATCATACTGGGACATCACAAATGTTCTAGAATGTTCTATTATGACATCATACTGTGACATCACAAATGTTCTAGAATGTTCTATTATGACATCATACTCTGACATCACAAATGTTCTAGAATGTTTTATTATGACATCATACTGTGACATCACAAATGTTCTAGAATGTTCTATTATGACATACTGTGACATCACAAATGTTCAATTTGAATAAAGTGATTCATCTGATTAAATTAGTATTTTTTCTTTTATTAAGAAATGTCAATACAAGTTTGTACAGTTGAGATACACATCTACAACTCATTGTATGATGTCCAGCACAATAATCTGAATGTGTGGGTGTCAGTCATTAGATTTGGAAGCCTAGGGAAAGTTAATTAGCCTTTGCACACAGAATAATTCATTACAACACAACAAACATGCATATAGAGTTCTCCATTGATCCACACTTAAAACGTTTAGTCCAATTTCTATTCATATTTTGTCAGCTTTGTGCTGAAAATGTCTTTCAGAGTGTGTGTTTGGGGGACAGGGTGTGTGTTTGGGGGACAGTGTGTGTGTTTGGGGGACAGTGTGTGTGTTTGGGGGACAGTGTGTGTGTTTGGGGGACAGTGTGTGTGTTTGGGGGACAGAGTGTGTGTCAGCTTTGTGCTGAAAATGTCTTTCAGAGTGTGTGTTTGGGGGACTGTGTGTGTTTGGGGGACAGAGTGTGTGTCAGCTTTGTACTGTGTTTGGGGGACAGGGTGTGTGTTTGGGGGACAGGGTGTGTGTTTGGGGGACAGGGTGTGTGTTTGGGGGACAGAGTGTGTGTTTGGGGGACAGAGTGTGTGTCAGCTTTGTACTGTGTTTGGGGGACAGGGTGTGTGTTTGGGGGACAGGGTGTGTGTTTGGGGGACAGGGTGTGTGTTTGGGGGACAGAGTGTGTGTTTGGGGGACAGGGTGTGTGTAAGTACAGGGCCCACTCCTTGCATTCCGACCCCCTGCATTGTGACTCGGCCAGCCAGAGTAGATGGCCTTTGTCAGTTCTTTGATGTCGCCCTGGGAGATGCCCATTGTGAAGGGGGAAAAGGTGGTTGCCGTGGCGATCTCCTCTCCACACCTGGGAAAGTTGACCCTGTTGAATTTCGAAGGATATCTTTGTAGATTGGTTTGGTCGACCCCCTCTGACAGGATGGAGGTGGAGGTTGCAAAACCCTGCTCCACCGCGTGGAATTCCAACACACAGAGATTTTAAACAAGACTCTATGGGGCGAATTCACAAAGAATGGATTGCGCGGTGGTAATTGCACCCTTAACTGCTCACGATTTGCCCGCAGTATCTGCTCCGTCTTTGCGAGCCATTCACTAAAGATATTGCGCGGATGAGATACTAGCGCGAACACGCCCATAGGTGTGCAATTTGATCTTGATTTGCTCCAGCGCAGTTGGCTCGTGGAGCAGTCTGCACCTGCTGGCGCTGTTGGCAGATATCAGGAAGGGGGCAAATAAACCCGAAATGAGGGAGAGGGAATTAAGCTCTTAAATCCAATGCACACGGCGGGCGATTCTTGCCAGGCTGTTATTGCTGTTATTGCTTCCATTGTTATGAATAAGAGAACCCACACAGCAGGAGATTTTCGAGCGACAATCGAGCGATCATTTATGCCATGTCAGATTATAGCACCAGATTGTCAAAGTTACAGGCTGGATGGGACCACCTCACCAGGTGTAGTGCAGTGGTTTGTCATCTGTCTGTAGCAGTCTAGAGGATCTGTAGCAGTCTTTGTTAGGAGCACACACCAGCGTGTTTGTTACTCAGTCGCCAGGGGTGACCAGGTATGACCTGTGTTTGTTACTCAGTCGCCAGGGGTGACCAGGTATGACCTGTGTTTGTTACTCCGTCGCCAGGGGTGACCAGGTATGACCTGTTTGTTACTCCGTCGCCAGGGGTGACCATGTATGACCTGTGTTTGTTACTCCGTCGCCAGGGGTGACCAGGTATGACCTGTGTTTGTTACTCCGTCGCCAGGGGTGACCAGGTATGACCTGTGTTTGTTACTCCGTCGCCAGGGGTGACTAGGTATGAACTGTGTTTGTTACTCCGTCGCCAGGGGTGACCAGGTATGTCCTGTGTTTGTTACTCCGTCGCCAGGGGTGACCAGGTATGTCCTGTGTTTGTTACTCCGTCGCCAGGGGTGGTGACCGAGTCTGAACCCAGCTCGGCGTGATCCAGCTTCCTAATAGGCTCAGAGGGGGTGCCTAGGGGTGTGCCTAAGCCTGTCAATCATTGCACACAGGCAGAGCAAAGGCGGCCTGCTGGTTCCTAGTGTCTTAAAGGGGAACTATTTTACTATTTCTTTCACTATTTGGGCACTTTTACACAATTCCTGTGAGTTTATGGAACACCTCTGTAATTATAATTTTTTTTAATTCATTGTTTTGTATTTCTAATCAAGTCCTCAAAAACAGCATTTTTCTACCTAAAGATCTCGAGCCGTTTTGAGGCTGGGCTCCTAAACCACTGTGTGGCCTGGTGGCATCTGCCACATTATCATGCAGCTGAGTCTCTCTGACATCACAAATCAGCACATTTTCAGATGACTCAGTTCATTGAGGGTGAATATTGTGAGAGGAGAATTGGAAGAATGCGCCAATATGAGAATTAGAGACATAGGTCATATTAATATAAGTCCACATAGCTAGGAAACAATGCTAAACACTGAAAAAGGCCATTTATAAGATAGTTCCCCTTTAATAACATTGAAAGGTGATCCATTTAGTAAATAAATTAGTTCTCTGATGTCTGATGTCCTTCAGTAAATCTCTATCCTGCCTAACATGAGCATAATTAGCAAGCATATAGCGTAGCTCGACCTGTGTACTTGATACCTGTGGCTTTTCTGGGAAAGACCATTCATCACCACATTGTTTATACAACTTGTTTGGTCCAAAAGTCCATTTGGGAATTTGTATAATGAAATAAGCCATTCAGGGTATGTGTGGTGACTCATTATTCTGCTGGTTTGCGTGTCAGAGTGATCAGCAACATAAACACAACCAGCCACCGTGGCTGGATGTTGAAGCTATGGAAGGCAGTTGGGGGTAATTATATATATTTTTTTATGTGATTAATTGCATTAATGTTTTTTAAGCATTAGGTTTTCAAATGCATTGAAAATATGAATGTGTTGACAGCCCTAATATATATACGTATATATAGACACTATGTTGCTGTTTCTACCAGGCCTGCTTTGAAATAACTATAATACATTAGGATGTTTATGAGAATATTTATAAATAATTCACTAGATGGACCATATATGCAAAACCAGAATGCCTCAATGCATTATATAGATACTAGATAAAAGTATTAATAACTGTTGTTCCTCCTATCTCTTCCTCCTATCTATCTTTCCACATCTCTGCCTTCCACCTATCTCTCTCCATCTTTGCCTTCCTCCTATCTCTCTCTTCATATCTGCCTTCCACCTATCTCTCTCTTCATCTCTGCCTTCCTCTTATCTCTCTCTCTGTCTCTGCCTTCCTCCTATTTCTCTCCATCTTGGCCTTCCTCCTATCTCTATCTTCGTCTCTGCCTTCCTCCTATCTCTCTTCATCTCTGCCTTCCTCCTATCGCTCTCTGTCTCTGCCTTCCTCCTATCTCTCTTCATCTCTGCCTTCCTCCTATCTCTCTCCGTCTTGGCCTACCTCCTACCTCTCTCATCATCTCTGCCTTCCTCCTATCTCTCTCTGTCTCTGCCTTCCTCCTATCTCTCTCCGTCTTGGCCTACCTCCTACCTCTCTCATCATCTATGCCTTCCTCCTACCTCTCTCTTCATCTCTGCCTTCCTCCTATCTCTCTCTCCATCTTGGCCTTCCTCCTATCTCTCTCTTCATCTCTGCCTCCCTCCTATCTCTCTCTTCATCTCTGCCTCCCTCCTATATCTCTCTTAATATCTGCCTTCCTCCTATCTCTCTCTCCATCTTGGCCTTCCTCCTATCTCTCTCCGTCTCTGCCTTCCTCCTATCTCTCTCTGTCTTGACCTTCCTCCTATCTCTCTCTGTCTTGACCTTCCTCCTATCTCTCTCTGTATTGACCTTCCTCCTATCTCTCTCTGTCTTGACCTTCCTCCTATCTCTCTCTGTCTTGACCTTCCTCCTATCTCTCTCTGTCTTGGCCTTCCTCCTATCTCTCTCTGTCTTGACCTTCCTCCTATCTCTCTGTCTTGGCCTTCCTCCTATCTCTCTCTGTCTTGGCCTTCCTCCTATCTCTCTCCACATCTCTCCCTGATTTCTCTCCCTCCATCTCTCTGCACGTTGTTAGAATAATCTCTTGTTGAAAACACACCTTGAAAATTATTTATATTTTAACTATGTACTTTAACATAGCCTATATACAGTACATAGTACCTGCAAGCTGCTAGGTTATCTGCATTTGGTAGATAGACATATAGATATATAGATAGACAGACAGACAGACAGACAGACAGACAGACAGACAGACAGACAGACAGACAGACAGACAGACAGACAGACAGACAGACAGACAGACAGACAGACAGACAGACAGACAGACAGACAGACAGACAGACAGACAGACAGACAGACAGACAGACAGACAGACAGACAGACAGACAGACAGACAGACAGACAGACAGACAGACAGACAGACAGACAGACAGAGTAGCTAGATAGATCGATAGGTAGAGAGGTACCTTATTAATCCCGTAGAGACATTTTAGATTACTTAGATTTCTGTATTTACCTGTGTGTGTGTGTGTGTGTGTGTGTGTGTGTGTGTGTGTGTGTGTGTGTGTGTGTGTGTGTGTGTGTGTGTGTGTGTGTGTGTGTGTGTGTGTGTGTGTGTGTGTGTGTGTGTGTGTGTGTGTGTGTGTGTGTGTGTGTGTGTGTGTGTGAGAGAGTGCAAGGGTGTGTGTGTGTGTGTACTTGTGTGCGTTAAAGTATCCACATTCTCAATTGACTGACATTTGGACGTAGTGAGCGAGAATGGAGATACATCGAATCAGACACTGGAAATACAAAACATATTAGTGCAAACTCTCCCTCCGGACCCTGTATAGACACTACAAGAGATGGATAATCACACTTTGGATGGGAGATCAACAGATACCAGAGATTTAATGACTCACTTCCTGGTTCAATGGAACTCATTGATTGTGGACCAATCGGGTTGCTCTCTGTCACCGCAGTTCAGACATTTGCCATGGTAACAGAGGCAGAGGACCCGACAAGTTGGGAGAGATGAAGCCTTGAAGACACCTCTCTTAGCCTTTCTCTCTCCCTCTCTCTCCCCCTTTCTCTCCCTCTCTCTATCCTCTATATCTCACTCCATGCTTGTTATGTAAGTCACCTGTCAACGGCAGCCTCCCGCTAGGCTTGCCTGGAGCGGCCCTGGAACTCTGTGGTGCGCTGATATAGACATCACAGGGTCCTGGAACGGAATGAAATGGAGGGACAATGATGGAAAGAGGATGGAATGTGAGAAAGTGGGGGGGGGGGGGGTATGTGGAAGTGTGTGTGTGTGTGTGTGTCTCATGAGGGTAGAAAAGGGAGAGGAAGATGGAAAATGGGTGTATACGGTAGGGATTGGTGTTGAAGGAAGAGGAGATGAATGGGGGATGAGAGAGTGGAGGGTAGTAGGGATGGAGAGGACAGGCTCGGAGGGATGAGGTGGGGACGGGATGAGGGTGGTAGGGATGGAGAAGACAGAGAGAATGAGGGTAGTAGGGATGGAGAAGACAGACAGAATGAGGGTAGTAGGGATGGATAGGACAGGCCCAGAGGGATGATGTTGGGAGAGGGAATGGAAGGGATGATGAGGAGTGAGATGGGGAGAGGATGAGTCGGGAGACTCTACAGTCGGGAGATTTATAACTTTGGCCTGTGATCACCTCCGTTTCCAGACTGTTCCAGACACCAAGCAAGGTTTTACGCCTCATCACTACTCCCAGGTTTGGCAGGCTAGGCTCGCTCTTTCTCTCTCTCACTCTCTCTTGTCTGTCTCTTTCTGTCACTCTCTTTGTCTGTCTCTCTCCCTCTCTCTCTCTCTCTCTCTCTCTCTCTCTCTCTCTCTCTCTCTCTCTCTCTCTCTCTCTCTCTCTACTCTTTATTTTTCTCTCTCTCTCTTTATTGGAATGATTGTGACCCGTATATCTTACTGTTTTGCGTATGCTTCATGATATTTTAATAGAAGTTCCGGTTGCCTGACCTCTGACCTCTGGGCCGGGCTTCCCTGCAGCATCAGAGTTCTTATCTTAACATTTTGACATTTAGCGAACGCTCTTATCCAAGTGACTTACAACAAGTGTGATGACAGAACGGGCAACTCCTCCCGGTGGCACCAATCTGGGTAACTCACTCTCTCCAATCTGGGTAACTCACTCTCTCCAATCTGGGTAACTCACTCTCCCCAATCTGGGTAACTCACTCTCTCCAATCTGGGTAACTCACTCTCCCCAATCTGGGTAACTCACTCTCTCCAATCTGGGTAACTCACTCTCCCCAATCTGGGTAACTCACTCTCCCCAATCTGGGTAACTCACTCTCCCCAATCTGGGTAACTCACTCTCTCCAATCTGGGTAACTCACTCTCTCCAATCTGGGTAACTCACTCTCTCCAATCTGGGTAACTCACTCTCCCCAATCTGGGTAAGTCACTCTCTCCAATCTGGGTAACTCACTCTCCCCAATCTGGGTAACTCACTCTCCCCAATCTGGGTAACTCACTCTCTCCAATCTGGGTAACTCACTCTACCCAATCTGGGTAACTCACTCTCCCCAATCTGGGTAACTCACTCTCTCCAATCTGGGTAACTCACTCTCTCCAATCTGGGTAACTCACTCTCCCCAATCTGGGTAACTCACTCTCTCCAATCTGGGTAACTCACTCTCCCCAATCTGGGTAACTCACTCTCTCCAATCTGGGTAACTCACTCTCCCCAATCTGGGTAACTCACTCTCCCCAATCTGGGTAACTCACTCTCTCCAATCTGGGTAACTCACTCTCCCCAATCTGGGTAACTCACTCTCCCCAATCTGGGTAACTCACTCTCCCCAATCTGGGTAACTCACTCTCTCCAATCTGGGTAACTCACTCTCTCCAATCTGGGTAACTCACTCTCCCCAATCTGGGTAACTCACTCTCTCCAATCTGGGTAACTCACTCTCCCCAATCTGGGTAACTCACTCTCTCCAATCTGGGTAACTCACTCTCTCCAATCTGGGTAACTCACTCTCTCCAATCTGGGTAACTCACTCTCCCCAATCTGGGTAACTCACTCTCTCCAATCTGGGTAACTCACTCTCCCCAATCTGGGTAACTCACTCTCCCCAATCTGGGTAACATCAGCTCTATTGACTTCAATGGACAATGGCGGAAATTAATTCAAATAAAAACACTTGTCGTTGACCGGTTTGAGAAATATTTGGGAATTCAGGTCCTTGGTCCCTTCTTGTCAATTTATGTACAGAGAGACAGACAAATGATGACCGGAATGCCCTCTCACCTGTGGCGTGTCATGGCCTCAGATTCTTACCACCAACGGTCTTCTGTCATGCTGTTCGTGATCTCAGTACTTCGATGCCTGTGAGAAGCCAGAACCTGACCTGTCCATGTGATGACCATGATGATATGATGATATTATGTTATTAACGATGACGGTGCCGTTGACGACGGTGATTCTCATTCCTCTCGTACAGTATCTACTCCTTTAAATTATGTTCTTTTTTTCTAATGTAATAAAGATGTTTTTATCCAAAGTTCACTGTCGGTGATGTTATGTCCCAGCCTGTGAATCTCCTTTGAGAGGATGATGTAAACCGTTCTACGTGCAGCACAACGCCGGAGAGCTGCTGCTGATGCAACGCAGCTGAAACCACTCTGTTCCCACGGGTAAACCGCAATTATAGGACGGACATGTTTGCTGAAAAGGGACCACACTGAGTGTGTGTGTGTGTGTGTGTGTGTGTGTGTGTGTGTGTGTGTGTGTGTGTGTGTGTGTGTGTGTGTGTGTGTGTGTGTGTGTGTGTGTGTGTGTTGTGTGTGTGTGTGTGTGTGTGTGTGTGTGTGTGTGTGTGTGTGTGTGTGTGTGTTGTGTTTGTGTGTATGTGTGTGTGTGTGTGTGTGTGTGTGTGTGTGTGTGTGTGTGTGTGTGTGTGTGTGTGTGTGTGCGTGCGTGCGTGCGTGCGTGCGTGCGTGCGTGCGTGCGTGCGTGCGTGCGTGCGTGCGTGCGTGCGTGCGTGCGTGCGTGCGTGCGTGCGTGCGTGCGTGTCTGTTTGTGTGTGTGTGCGTTTGGATGCATGCATGCCCCTGTTGGTAAACTACCATCTTACATCAACCATGCTGGGACTGGCTTACGCTGCAGGTCCCCTGAGCCTAAACCTAGTTGGCTTTTCATCAAAGTGCTCTGAACACATGGAACGATCTTCAACACATGCTAAAATGTAGACTCTCACAACCTTTGGATCGTTTAGAAACATGATCACAAATCTCAGTGTGTGTAATTGTTTTAACTGATAGTCCTTTGTTTATTTTTTTGAATTTTGTGTGTTGTGTATCTTGATATCATTGTAAATGAGGGCGACCTCAACGTGCTGTATCCAACCAACTTACTGCTTATCTCTTACAGAATGACCTCCTACACCCTAATCAGTCAGGCTTCAGGACTGGCCACTCCACAGAAGCGACCCTCATAGCGGTCACAGTGGCACTTCACTTAGCAAAAGCGAAAGGCCTCTCCTGATTCTCCTAGATCTGTCTGCAGCCTTCGACACAGTCAACCATCAGATCCTCCTCGCGTGCCTCGCAGGAATGGGAGTGGCTGGCTCTGCGCTGACATGGCTGACATCATACCTCAATGACCGCTCCTACCAAGTGTCATGGAGAGGGACCCTGTCGTCCACCCACCCCCTGCGAACGGGTGTCCCCCAGGGCTCGGTCCTAGGACCCCTTCTCTTCTCCCTCTACACTAAATCTTTGGGTAACATTATCACGTCTCATGCCTTCTCGTATCATTGCTATGCCGATGATACTCAACTCTTCCTCTCCTTCCCTCCCTCGGATATCCACGTCTCTGAGCGGATTTCGGCCTGTCTGTCCGACATCTCCGCCTGGATGACGACCAATCACCTCAAACTGAACCTAAGCTAAACAGAATTGCTCCACCTGCCGGCCAAATCCTACCCCCTGACCGACCTTTCCATCACAGTCGAGAATGCAGCTGTGACCGCGTCCCGACCGCCAAGAACCTTGGTGTTGTCCTCGACGACCAGTTGAACTTCTCCGCTAACATCGCAGCGACAACCAGAACCTGCAGATTCCTCCTGAGCAACGTCAGAAGGATCCGCCTCTTCCTGACAAAAGAAGCCACCCAACTCCTCGTCCATCAACAGTCATCTCCCGCCTCGACTACTGCAACGCATTGCTTGCTGGCTTTCCGGCCACTGCCACCAAGCCTCTTCAGCTCATTTAGAAGTCAGCCCATGTCACCCCACTTCTTAGAGACCTGCACTGGCTCCCCATTGCTGCACGTATCCGCTTCAAGGCCCTCGACCTAGCATACCGTGCGGCAAAGGGAACCGCTCCCGCCTACCTCCGGTCAATGGTTTCTAACTACACACCCTCAAGACCCCTACACTCTGCATCTTCTGGCCGTCTCAGACCCACTCCTATCCGAGCTCCGGGAGGGTCATCAAGGAGAAGCCACCTATTCTCAGTCCTTGCCCCACAATGGTGGAACGAACTGCCCACCACAGTTAGGACAGCCGAAACCCGTCCAATCTTTCGCCGTCGACTAAAGACGCACTTCTTCAACCATTATCTGAAAATGTTATTATAATAATAATAATAAATCTAACCCTAACTAACCTTACTGTCATGCACTTGTCCTAATATACTAACCTACACTGTAGCACTCAACACTTTGATGAACATTGTTACTCAGCTGATAGAGTTGTGCCCTTCCTGATGACTTGTCGTACAGAACTTGTAAGTCGCTTTGGATAAAAGCGTCAGCTAAATGACTAAATGTAAATGTAAATTAATGGATTTGTGAGCACACATGAGCAACAGCTCACAAAAGATCCTTTTTGAGGGCAGATGATAATATCTAATTGAGACTATAAGTAGAGCAGTGCGTCACTCAGGTTACACAATGCAATCGAAACCAATCTATAGCGGCAGACATATAGATGGCACAGGGACATTCATGTGGATATTACAGACAAGGGTTTTCTCCATCCCTCAGCTCCTGAATCCCCTTCAGTAACAGATTAATTCACTCCATAAAGAAATCAACGGCAGGGAAGATCTGATTGGATTTGTCCTCCTTTTTGCAGTGATTTCCTACTCAATCTTCAGCTGATGCCTAATCATGCAGATCCATACAGTAGATCAGTGGTTCTCAAACTGTGGTACGCGTACCACTAGTGGTACTTGGTGGTACTGCTGGTGGTACTTGAAAACATTTACAAAAAACTAAAGAAATTTATGAATTTTTTTTTTGTGCAGTCAGGCCACTGAACTTAGAAGCAGGCCAGGCCAGTGTTTCTGGTTGCGGCGGCGCGATAGTTAGAAAACCTAAATGGGGAACAACCAGGAGATCACTGTGACAGAGAGTAATGCAGTCTAAACAGTCATACATCTTTCATTCAACTTCAGCCCTGATCATAACCATTTATTTTTTTAGATTTTTTGTAATGTCAGATAAAAAATGAAATACTCCCACTTTTCTGAAAAGAGTTGGTGTTAAATCTAACATTACAAAAAATCCATCAAAATCTGTGTTGCTGCTAATCATTGACACATGCCTAGCCTGTAATAATCCCCCCAGAAAAATGTACTTTGCATTTGATATATTGAAAATATTTTACTTTTTGTGTGTTTTTTTAACAATAATTTGTGATGCCATCACACAAACTGGCATTTAAAGGGTAACAATTCTAAAATGTATTGAATATGTGTTTTCTTTTCTTTTTTACAATAATTTGTGATGCCCATCACAAACACTGGCATTTAAAGGGTAAATATTCAAAAATTCCTGCACCAGAATGCAGGAAATTAAGTTTTTGTAACAAAATAATTGCACCGCTAATGGAATGTTGCTTCCACTCCATTCCCCTTTCTCTCTCTCTCTCTCTCTCTCTCTCTCTCTCTCTCTCTCTCTCTCTCTCTCTCTCTCTTCTCTCTCTCTCTCTCTCTCTCTCTCTCTCTCTCTCTCTCTCTCTCTCTCTCTCTCTCTCTCTCTCTCTCTCTCCCTCCCTCCCATCTCGCTCTGCTCCTGCCCTCCATATTACCTCTGCCAGGCGGCACCTGCAGGTCTATGCACACTATATCTCACATACTGTACTACTGAGCCGATCAGCCTAATATTGCTAATGCCTACATATTGCCAAATGTTGCCAAGGACCTGCATACGCAAATATTGAATGTGTGTGTGTGTGTGTGTGTGTGTGTGTGTGTGTGTGTGTGTGTGTGTGTGTGTGTGTGTGTGTGTGTGTGTGTGTGTGTGTGTGTGTGTGAGAGAGAGAGAGAATGAAGCACAATTGCTTGCTGTGTGAGAGAGAGATAGAGAGAGAATTAAGTACATTTGCTGAAATACAGTTGTTCTTAATTTTCACACTAGTTATTATGTTCTCAATGCCCCTTGCATTGTATGAGTTGTGTGGAAGCGTTTGCTAGTTCTAGTGCTATCCCTTTGTACATTGTGGCTGTGTCTGACAAAAGTTAACAATAAATAATGGTATTAGGAATACATTTGCCTCCTGCGTGAACTGTGCATAGCTGTGCATAGACATAAACATATAGACATAAATACAGTGCATAGACTGTTTTTTTTTTTTTTTTTTTTTTTTTTATTATCTTCCCCCCCCCCCTCCTTTTTTCCGATTTTTCTCCCATCCCACTGTTAGTCGTTATGCCAATTCCCAACCCCCTTCCAGGTTGTTGCGCACTCCCCCCTACTGTTGGTCCGGGAGGCCGGAGACTGGCACATGCTTTCCTCCGACGCATGTGCAGCCAGCCGGCAGCCAGCCTGGCAGCGCAGATTCTCACCGGGAGAGTGTAACGTGTGGAAGGTCACACTACCTCCCTCCAGATCCTACCCTCGCTGTGCAGGCGCCCCGACCGAACTGTAGGGGTCGCTGTCCACAACACCCAGGACCCACCCATCAGCTTTCCCACCCCTAACACTGCCAATTGTGTTAGTATGAACGACCAGCCAAGCTGATAGCAACGCCGAGAGCTGGATTCGAACCCAGAGTCTCCAGCGTTGATGGCGAGCGCCTTGCCCACTACACCACCTAGCCGCCCAAATAGACTGTATTTTAACGCCGGTCATATGGTGGTACTTGGAGAGCCATCTATGTTCTCAGGTGGTACTTGGTGTAAAAAGTTTGAGAACCACTGCAGTAGATGATACACAACTGTTTTTCAGCCTTTTACTGCAGACTGCACCCACCTATCAGTCTAATTAGCATGAAAATATAGAGGGTAGAGTCACGTCGCCTCAGCAGTAAACGTCCTACCTACACTGAATATGGCTTGAGAAGCTGATATAACATTTATGGGGCAAGCCGCCGTTTGTAGAGGATCATTCCCATTGACTACAGTATGTGTGTTGACAGGCTGATTTGTGGGTTCACATATGGTTTAGAAGAGCTGCCACAGAAAATATCACAATCATCATAGGAGAAAACTCTAGCCTTATTTTTCTCAATCCCTTCCTCAGTTTGTGTACATTTAGCAGTTTTAGGGATTTCTCAATGCAAATTGATGTAAGTGATTCACCAAAGATGGTGACGGCGTCCATAGCAACTGCCTAACTTCCCAGGCACTTCCCAGGCCCTATTGTCATACTGTTCATGAATGAACACAGGTCTATCTATTCATTATTCTATATATATGGCTACACCTGACCTGTGTTTACCCAGAGCCATTTATCAGAGTTTGGACAGAGGCTATAGCATGGATGCCATGTTATGGCCACCTTATCGAATGTCTAATTATGATGAAAGTTGTTTTCTCCCACACTTGATTCAGAATTGTATTGGAGGTTTGTATTGTATTCAAGGTTCAGAATTGTATTGGAGCCTACTGACCTATTTTTTGACCATAATAAAGGGCTCAATGTTTACCCATCTATAACAAGTCAAAATATCTCCTGTGAATAGGTTTTACAGAAGAATTAGCACTCCAAACATTCTGTGCAAAGCCTCTATAGGGCCTACTGGTATTCACCTACTGTATCCTCTGAGTCTATAGGACGTACCAGGTATTCAACCTATCTTCTATAGGGCCTACCGATATTCACCTAGTCTATAGGGCCTACCAGTATTCACCTATCCTCTATAAGACCTACCAGGCATTCACCTATCCTCTATAATGCCTACCAGGTATTCACCTATGCTCTATAAGACCTACCAGGCATTCACCTATCCTCTATAATGCCTACCAGTATTCACCTATCCTCTATAATGCCTACCAGGTATTCACCTATGCTCTATAAGACCTACCAGGCATTCACCTATCCTCTATAATGCCTACCAGTATTCACATATCCTCTATAATGCCTACCAGTATTCACCTATGCTCTATAATGCCTACCAGTATTCACCTATGCTCTATAATGCCTACCAGGTATTCACCTATCCTCTATAATGCCTACCAGTATTCACCTATCCTCTATAATGCCTACCAGTATTCACCTATCCTCTATAATGCCTACCAGTATTCACCTATCCTCTATAATGCCTATATTCACCTATCCTCTATAATGCCTACCAGTATTCACCTATCCTCTATAATGCCTACCAGTATTCACCTATCCTCTATAATGCCTACCAGTATTCACCTATCCTCTATAATGCCTACCAGGTATTCACCTATCCTCTATAATGCCTACCAGTATTCACCTATCCTCTATCATACCTATATTCACCTATCCTCTATAATGCCTACCAGTATTCACCTAACCTCTATAATGCCTACCAGTATTCACCTATCCTCTATAATGCCTACCAGGTATTCACCTATCCTCTATAGGGCCTACCAGGTATTCACCTATCTATAATGCCTACCAGTATTCACCTATCCTCTATAATGCCTACCAGGTATTCACCTATCCTCTATAGGGCCTACCAGGTATTCACCTATACTCTAGCCTGCAGTGTGTCCTCTCCTCCATGTGCTTCTCATCTGCTCTGGATCTCTCCACACAAGGCCAGGGTGTTTGACCACAGCTGCCTGTGCACATAAATGAACATGTCACACTTTTCTCTCTTTGATTACTGATTTATCTTCAGCCACTGGTGAATTACTTCCCCGTCCAAATCTGTGTGGGTCCACACTTGCCTCCAACCGCCCACTGGGTTCTATTTTTGGACAAGAGATGCTGGTTGTTTATAAAAACAGACAGTATCACAGATCTGGTATTGTTGAATGAAGCAAGTCACTATGATACCTTAGTCACTTAGTGCTATTTTACAGTTGATCCGGCTAATTTCCTCCGTTTTCAGAATGATTTCATTCATCTAATCATCCATTAATCTCAAATCAGATGTGTGCACCGCAATTACTTCTACCATGATTGTTTAGGCACGCCCTTGAGCCTTTTGCATATACATTTCAATACATTAACATAATACGACTATTCCCCTCCTCCATTTAGCCTCGTGGCATTGATTACAAATGCACCAGTTAAATCTAAAACTAACCTTGTTTTCTTTTTTAATATTCGTGTGACGTGTCAATTAATTTGCGTCTTAGGAGGAAGCTGTCTTCTTCTAATGACTGAACTGCATTGCGTCAGTTATGCAATATCAATGACTTTGACAGAAATCTCAGGGTAGTCAGTAGGGTTAAGAAATTGCCTGAGAAAATTGCAACAAACATCTCAGACTGATTCCTATGGGATGAATATTCCACAGTTCCCACGTGATGGAATATTGACCAATAATTTCTGTATCTAAATAACTTAAGTGCTTTGTTACAGTAACCATAACGTTAAGTTACACTAAGGAAGACCCCAGGAAGAGTATCTCATGTTCAGCTATTAGGGATCCTAATAAAATAAACAAATCATAGATCATAAGCAAACAGCAGTAGCCTATAATGTCTGCAAATCAAAGGAGAGGAAGCCTAAATTGGACAGAGGAAGAAGAAGTGTGTTGATGAACTTGCTCAGAGGAAACATCTTTTCAGAGAAAATGTGATCCAAAGGTTACATCTAAAGAGATAACGCATGAACTAAACACAAAAAATCTGGCTGTGAAAATAACAAATATGATAAAATATTTAGAAAAAAAACATAACATCAGCAAGAAAACAAGTCACAACAGTACTTTGTGTTGTAGACTTGTTGAGGTTAAGTGGTTGTTTTGGTTTTCTTCTAGGTTTTTGTTGCTAAGGGTGATTGTGCAACAACTGATTGATTGATTGATTGAAAACTTTATTAACAGATTGTAGAATGGGTACAATACAGTATGGCTCAATACACACAATTGTTAAGGGGATGCAGACCAGAGAAAGACTTTCGTCTTGTTTACATCAGGGTCCCTAATTTTTTTACGGCTGTGGGTAGGGCGTTCAGCATTGATGTGGCATAATTGCAAAACGTGTTTAGTCCCTTGTTTGAGCCGACTCTGGGTTGAACATGATTTGTGGAACTCCCTCTGGTGTTGTGGTCGTGGTATTCACTGACCTTTGGGAAGTATTTCGACATGTACATGCCGTACTCGAGTTGAGGGGGGATGGTATCCCCCCTGAAATAAAAACGGTCAACGACCCTGGCTCATGGGTACGCAACCTATGTGTAACCAAGACCAAAACCCTGTGCTCTAACTCAAAATGCTACTAAATCAAGGAACTATTAATGTAAATGTAAACTAAAGTACTAAGGTAAACCCAACGGACACGGACTGGAAGAATGTGACAGCTCTTCCTCTAAACACAGACTCTGCATGTGTGTTACTAGGGCTGACTTTAAAGCTCCCAGCAGGTAACCAATCAGCACTAATTGGCAGCCCTCACCTGCATGCCCCGTGACACAGGAGTAATCAGGTCCTGGTACATAACACCTCCCCCACCAAACTGGTTGCCCCAGAGGCAACCACCACACAACAACCCATAAACCCATGTAGTGAAGGGCTACATCTGTTCCTCCCTCCCCATCAACCTGGACCCTCTGCAATTTGCATATCGCCCCAACAGGTCCACGGAGGACGCCATAGCCCATGTGCTGCACACAGCAGCATCACACCTGGACAAGAGGCAGGGGAACTATGTGAGAATGCTGTTCATCGACTACAGCTCAGCATTCAATACCATAGTCCCCTCCAAACTCATAGCCAAGCTCAGGGACCTGGGCTTGAACTATGACCTGTGCCAGTGGGTCTTGGACTTCCTGACGGGCAGACCCCAGGTGGTAAGAGCCGGCAACTGGACCTCCTCATCCATCACGCTCAACATAGGGGCCCCCCAGGGCTGTGTTCTGAGCCCCCTCCTCTACTCCCTGTACACACATGACTGCGTAGCACAGCGGAACAACAACACCATCATCAAATTTGCTGATGACACAGTAGTGGTGGGCCTGATCTCTGCCAACGACGAAAGGGCCTACCTGGAAGAGGTAGAGAACCTGTCACAGTGGTGTCAGGAGAACTGCCTCTCCCTGAACGTCAGCAAAACAAAAGAGATGATTGTGGACTTCAGGAGGTCGGGGGTCAAGGACTACAGCCCCCTCAGCATCGACGGGGCACCGGTTGAGAGAGTGAACAGTTTCAAGTACCTCGGAGCCCACATATCCGAGGACTTGACATGGACCACACACATTGACAGTGTTGTGAAGAAGGCACGACAACGCCTCTACTTCCTCAGGCGCCTAAGGAAGTTCCAAGTCAGTCAGAAGATCCTTAGGAACTTCTACTCATGTACAATAGAGAGCATCCTGACCGGCAACATCACCTCCTGGTTTGGGAATAGCACTGCACAAGACCGTAGCAGACTACAAAGAGTGACACGTTCAGCCGAACGCACAATTGGAGGGGGGCTTCCCACCCTCCAGAACATTTACAACAAGCGGTGCAAGGGGAAGGCTAAGAGAATTATTAAGGACTCGAGCCACCCGAACAACTGCCTCTTTGAACTGCTGCAGTCAGGCAAGCGATACCGGAGTCTTAAGGCGAGCACAGAAAGACTCAGAAGAAGCTTCTATCCCCAGGCCATCAGGCTGCTAAACGAACAATAATCGCTAAACGAACAATAATCACTATGCAACAACCATCAAATGCACACAGCACACACACCCACACGCACACACTCACTCAAACAAACAACACACTGCAGCACCCACTCTCCACACTTTAGATCACACAAACACACTTACACTTTATATTTATTGATAAAGGATTTGCACTACAACTCGTACACCTACTGTGAATTGTACCTAAATTGCACCTCGTCCCATTTCTCCATTTCTGCCTTGCACTATATAGTATTGTATATTAGTACACTGCACAGTATTGTATATTGTATGGTAACTACGTCTATTCTGCATCGAACATTGTACATATGTCTAAACTGAACACTGTGACCTCTTTTTTTTACTTCTAATTTTACTATGTTTTTATTTCATACTTATCTTGTCTTGCACAGTCTCTGGAGCGCAACAGTAAGAAGCATTTTGTACAAAAGTATGCTGTACTTCTGTATGACAACTATTAAAGAAACTTGAACTTGAAACAAAAACAAAAAAAAACAAACAACGGTGACCCATTAGTTGTCAGGGCCACTACCACAACAGCCATAGCGGGTCGGCCCCTGTCGAACACGACCACCAACCGTGTTGTATGCTCCCTTTCAACAGGCCCCTCCACCGATACCGATCTGTCAAAAATAGACTGCAAACCAAAATCAACCTGAGAACTGCGCTCAACAGAACAGAACACAGCACAACAAAAACCATAGATCACTGATACCACCACCGCGCCCATATCCACCCCACCTGGCACCGGCAGTTCAGGAAACTGCAAACCGTGAACAAACAGAGTAGGATGTACCGCCTCAGGTACAGCCCCAGCGTACCGGGAACATGGCAGTACGACAGTCACAAAAACGTCTGGAACACCATCTAAAATGGCGTCACCCAAAATAACATTGTCCTGATCAAAATCAAAATGGCTGCCACTCAACAGACCAGGTCGCGAAGGCGGCTCCTGCTCCACAGGACACAGGTAACTAGGTTGACCATCACACCTAGTGCATGGCAGAGAATCAGTGTGGACATGTGGATCAATGTCAGAATCATCAACTGACATACTGGGACCATCCCTGCCCACAAGTGAAACATTAGGGACAATAGAGCTACTGTGGGAAGGCTGGCAGCCTAAGTCAGGCTTAGTAGCCTCTCCAACTAGAACGGTGTCACATGAAACAACAGCACCTCTCATAGCATCCTTCCCACACTCATCCTCCAATTTGTTCGTGGCCTCAGCCACCGTACAGGCTGGGAAGACCTTGAGACACTGCGCTGCCATATCATCTCCTGTCACATGCTTCTCCGGCACGCATGTCAACTCTGGTTTCACCACCGGGCCTAACACAAAGCCACAATCAAGAGAATCATTATGCAGAGGTACATCCACAGTGTGCTTTCCAAAATTCTCAACAGGTACACATTTTAATTCAACAAAGAATGTGTCACTAAGTGTAATGTCCCAAGTCGAAGTATCAACAACATCACTTTTGTCCTTTGACATTTCCCGTGCCACAGCACACACAGGGAACACTCCTGGATGTTTCTGTGCCAGCTCATTAGGGACCTCAGAAACCACAGGAATGGGAGTTACAACCGGAGTAGCCAACACTTTATCCCCAGCCAAATCATTCCCTAGAATGAAGGAGACCCCCTTTATGGGAATGTGAGAACATACCCCCACAACAACATTGCCTGATACTAAGGGAGAATTGAGCGTGACCTCATGCAAAGGTGCATCCACAAATCCACCCCCAAAGCCCCGAACAACGACACCGGAATGCAAAGAAGAGTTTTCTGAAAACGGCAAAACCCCCTCCAGAATGAGGGACTGAAAAGCACCGGTATCTCTCCAAATTGTTATAGCCTGTTTGGACTCTAGTGCATTAGTCAGGGAAACAAATCCATCCATCATAAATCTTGAGGAACCCTCGAGCTCTTTGTCCACCCTTTTGATACTTCCCCCATCACCACCTAACGTTGGCATAGGCGTTCTGCATATGGTTTCTACCAGAGCCACGGTTCTGAAATTTTTCTGCTCAAGCACCGGGCACCCAGCAACGATATGACCAGGTTCTTTACAGTAGAAACAGATAATCCCTTCTGGGAATGCACCAGCAGAACCACCCCGCCTAGGAGGTGAAGTTAACTGACCAGCAGACACAAGTTTTGGGAAACGGCCCCCCTGAACAGGACGCCTATCCCCGGACTCAACACGGTAGTCCTCCAAAAACACGGACTTGTGTGTCAACACAAACTCATCAGCGAAGACAGCGGCGTCGCCTATCTTCGATACCTTACGCTCATTTAGATGTGTGGAAACGGTATCAGGAACACATCTTTTAAACTCCTCTAGGAGAATCAACTGCCTAAGCTGCTCTCTTGACTCTGCCTTCTGAGAAGTGCACCACCTGTCAAACAGGTTCTCCTTCTCCCTTCCAAAATCAACATAAGACTGCCCCTCCGACCTGCGATAACCTCTAAAACGCTGACGATAGGCCTCAGGGACCAACTCATAAGCCCTCAATATGGAAGCTTTAACAAGCTCATAATCAGCGCTTTGTTCAAGGGACAGAGCAGTATAGGCTTCCTGTGCCCTACCAACTAAAACACATTGCAGCAGCAGTGTCCAGGCGGTATCAGGCCACTTCAATGTGGTTGCCACCCGTTCAAAAAGGGGAAAATATCTTTCCACGTCTTTCTCAAAAAATGGTGGCACCATCCTAATATTCCTGCCTACATCAAAACCGGAACTTGACTCTGGATGCAGAGCACCCGCCTGCAAGACAGCGTGCTTATAATCAAGCTCCTTTTGCGCACGCTCGTGCTCTAAGTCCTTCAAGTAACTCTCTTGTTGTAGCTGCCTCTCCTTAAGCTCACGCTCCTCTCTCCTCTCTCTCTCCTTAAGCTCACGCTCCCGCTCTAGCTGCCTTTCCTTAAACTCCAACTCCCTAATCCTCCACTCACCCTCTGCACCAGATAATAGCGGAGACACGTCAGACAAAGGAGGCTCCTCCACCCTCTCCTCAAGCACCTGTTCCCTAACGAGCAAAACCCTCAAAGCACCCAAGGCAGTTGGTTTCAAACGTCTCTCACTGGGAGTAAGCTCTACCTTGTAGTGCACAGCAAGCTCGAGAAGCTGTTCTTTTGAAAACCTCTCCAACATGTCATGTGAAGGGTGATCCACAAAATCCCTAATGGAAGCCATCTTTTCTGCACCAGCGCCACAACCCGTTCACTTTAGAGTCACCAAAAAGCTGCCAAAAGCACCCTAGTACACACACAATCTACCTAAAGAACCACCAAAGAGCCACTAAAGAACCACTGAAGACACACTACAGAACCACTGAAGAACCACTGAAGAACCATAAAGAACCACTGAAGAACCATGAAGAATGCTAATGCCAATAACAACAACCAGAAGGGAACGCGGTGGAGATGTGAGCTCTACGGAGCGCACCTTTCTAGGTTGCAAAAAATAAAAAATAAAAAATAAAAATAAAACACACCCACCCTAAATAGACGTGTCATACACGCAGGGTGTTAGGTGCTACCAGGTATGCTCACCAAACACTCAAACAAACAAAATAAATCCAACAAACAATTCCAAACAGGTGCGCCTTCTAACCTGATGTGACTACATATGCTTCTACGTCTAAACTGCAGTCAAAACCGGCCCACCACATGTCTACCCTAAGAAACACTAAATCAAGCCCTACCACACTACCTGTGTTTTCTGGCCGCCCTAATCTACCTACCCTTAAACTAATGCCCTGTAGACCTAACCATCTTCATCCACACCTGCTACCAGTCAAAGATCATACTTGACCATCCACCCGTCCAGTACATGATACGGTACCAGACAAGCAGATGGTGCTAATCCCTTCTCTGACTGCCCCAGGAGTACGTGGTGCACAGGACGCTAACCAACAACCAGAAAATAATGTCCCTATCTACATGTGGTGCCCACTAAACTATATATTTTAACAGCATAAGTAGTCACATCAAATTACAAACAAATACGGCATACTCACCTGTTTGATGAAATGGCTCAAGCCCCCACGCTACACCATATGTAACGAACACCACCCAAACCATAATACCATGACACCCCATGTAACACAAAAAAAAACCACCAAACAAAGTTCTAGGGGTAAAATATCCCGGACGAGCGCCCAACTGTTACGACCCTGGCTCATGGGTACGCAACCTATGTGTAACCAACACCAAAACCCTGTGCTCTAACTCAAAATGCTACTAAATCAAGGAACTATTAATGTAAATGTAAACTAAAGTGCTAAGGTAAACCCAACGGACACGGACTGGAAGAATGTGACAGCTCTTCCTCTAAACACCGACTCTGCATGTGTGTTACTAGGGCTGACTTTAAAGCTCCCAGCAGGTAACCAATCAGCACTAATTGGCTAATTGGCAGCCCTCACCTGCATGCCCCGTGACACAGGAGTAATCAGGTCCTGGTACATAACAATCCCCCTTCTAAAATGGCCATCCCCCCTTCCCATCAAAGTATCAGAATGTTTATAGAAATTTCCACGGGCCATCCTATCCTCAGTCACAAGAGCACTCGCAAATATGCTGCGCATATCACTGTCAAACGGTGCACGTCTCGTGCCACTGTCGGTCGCTTGATTGACAGTGGCACAGTGGCACGAGACCACTGCACAAGACCCGCGAAAATATCAGAATGTTTCATAAAAATGCCTGCGGTACTGGCCATACTGTCAGTGCGCGTCTTGTGACAGCTGTCTGTGGCTTAGCGCAGCCAGTTACGGTCATCAATATCGTAATGACCAAACGACCAGGAGAACAGCGCGATCTAAGGGACACGTTTAAAAAGGCAAAATATAATATAATAGGTACGTCAAGTGCACGATCATTACTTTAGTTATCAAAGGTGGAATCTCTAGACATAAGCAATGAATGAGTTTAAAGCTAAACTACGTTTTCTCTCTTGTTAAAAGATGGATCACTTCATCAGTTAGATTTGATTTGATCTTTATTTATCTTGAACATTTCCAACCATAAACACACACATTTGTAATAACAAAAAAAAAACGAAATAAAATACAAATAAAATTAAATCTATCTTCCTATGGAAGCAATAATCAACATAGCTCAAGACAAATGGTTTTGTTCGAGAAGAGACAGAAAGAAGCAAAGCTTATCTGGTCCTGCCCCTTCCTTACAATATCATATTATTATGTAATAAGTTATCTATCAATAGTTAACTAACGTAGCTAGCTAAACCATGAGGACTTGGATGTCTTTAACCAGGCTAGCATTTATGTCAGCTAATCATCAGAAAAATATGAATTGTCCCCCCCAATAATATGTGCTATCAAGAGTAGTGTATCTACTCCCACTCTGTAATTCTAGTTTCGAAGTACTCCTAAAAGCTTCATTTGCGTATTCAAATCATTAAAATGTTCTACCGGGGGACGATGCCCCCGGACCTCCCTACTCTGCGTCCCCCCCAAACTTGTCATGAGATCTGCAGCCCTGACCATCCCCCCTGGGTTTTTTTCACAACTCGAGGTACCTTAGTGGTTTAGTGTATCTTGTAGACCAGGCCCATTGCAAGTTGGTGTACTCTGTCGTCTACTCTAAGCCATCCTAGGTTGTCAAAATGGGCAGGGGTGAGGTGGGTTCTAGGAGTAAGGTCAAGCAGTAGTCTGACCAGTTTGTTTTGTGATGTTTGCAATCTTGTTTTAGTGCCTTTGAGGTGCTTTGGTACCATGAGGTGCAAGCATAGTCGTAGTACCCTTGAATGAGTGCTCCTGTCAGAGTCTTCAGGGTATTCTTGTTTACCAGAGAGGAGATCCGGTACAAGAATCTTGTTCGTTGGTTGACTTTTTTGATTACATTGGATGCCATCTTGTCACAGGAAAGATTTGCCTCTAGGATGGAACCCAGGTATGTAATTTCATCTTTCCTTGTGACAATCTTGTCACCCACTGTAACAGATGTCTGTTGGTCTTGTTGAGTTTGTTATTTGATCCGAAGAGAATGGACTCTGTTTTACCCAGGTGTAATGATAGTTTGTTATCAGCGAGCCAGGTGCAGATTCTGCCGAGTTCTGAGCTGAGGGTTTGTTTAACCTGTAACTTGTTCTTGTCAGAGACCAGCAGGGCTGAGTCGTCCGCGAACAGGAACAAGTTGCAGTCACAAGCTGATGACATGTCATTTGCATAAATTAGGAACAGTAACGGTCCTAGTATGCTTCCTTGTGGAACACCACAGCTCACTGGGAGGAGGGGGGATAGAGTACCGTTTACCTCTACCATCTGTTCTCTCCCCTCCAGGTAGGATTGCATCCAGCTCACTGATAAACTATCAAAACTAGGGATGTTCGATATTGGCTTTTTTATCGATACCGATATACCGATATTGTCCAACTCTTAATTTCCGATACCGATATCAACCGATACCGATATATGCAGGGTCCCCCCCCCCCAATAATTTCAGGTAATTAACATTACATATCTCCTGTCGTGGAATTAACACAACATTATGCATACTTTTGACAATAAATAAAATCAGAATGTGTTCTTACTTGCTTGCCTGGGTAAATAAAGGTTAAATAAATGTAAAAAAATATATATATATTTTATTTTTACCGATACCGATCATTTCCGATATCACATTTTAATGCCAATATCGGTAGGCCGATAATATCGGACATCCCTAATCAAGACCAATTGCTTTTAGCTTGTCAATCAGAATGGAGTGATTGACAGTATTGAAAGCCTTTTGGAGGTCCAGCATGACCATGCCGCAGTATTTGCCCGTGTCCACCTCTTATTTGATGTGGTCGTTCAAATAGAGAAGGCATGTGTCAGTGGAGTGGGATGTTCTGAAGCCAGATTGGAATTCGTAGATTAGATTTTTTCCCGCAAGGTACTTTTCGACCTGTTCGTATACTATTTTTTCCATGACTTTCGAGATGGAGGTAAGAATAGAAACAGGGCGGTAGTCTAATTTGCTGCCTTTTTTGTGCAGGGGGGTCACTCTCGCATTTTTTAAGTCTTTGGGGACGTGTCCCTGTTTTATGGATAGGTTTATTATGTATGTGACCTAACTGATTTGAAGGAATTAGGATTAAAAACACAAGACCTAAGGAAGAAACGCAAGTATTACGGATAAATCCTGAGGACAGGACTTGATGTAAATTTGTGCAACTCGTTTTATTTTAGGAAATCTTAAATGAAATGCTTCATGCGCCATCCAGTGGTTTCTCTCACAGAGTCCTTTGTTCCCACGGAAACCACTCACTACTATATCTTATTAATTTCAAACATCTTTAAAAGACACATTTCACCTCAAAATGCAACACTCAACATAAAACAACATCACATTTCATTATTTTCTCTGAATATGTTTGTTTTGTAGCAAGTAATTTCACGATATTTTTAACGTTACAAATGTCTCCATTCAAAACTCTCTCTCCTTCTCCCCCTCTCTCTCTCTCTCTCTCTCTCATCAGGGCCTACTACAGAAGAAGAAGGAAAACCAATTTCCACATTTGGGGCATTGCTTCGCTATTTATACACTGCTCCTCCTGAACAGGGAACATGCATAATCACACATGGGTCCATCTTGCAGGGGAGGGATAAGGGGAGGGAGCTGAAGTGCTGAAACGTATTTATATATCACTGTTGACTGTGTTGGCAGCAGGCGCCAATCTCTCTCTCTCTCTCTCTCTCTCTCTCTCTCTCTCTCTCTCTCTCTCTCTCTCTCTCTCTCTCTCTCTCTCTCTCTCTCTAGGCCTGTGTTTTCACGTCACTATTTGTATACAGCAGCTGGACGCAGTCTCCCTTTACTTTCCGTCTTTCCTATTGTTTATTCATACAGTAGCTTCCCCCTGTCCCGCTCGGCACTACTGGTCGATGACACGGGACGCTGCCGGAATACAGAGTGACCACGAGTCAGTATCGGGTGCATTGTCCACTATCTTCTTTATATCTATGTCTCTCTCTCTCTCTCTCTCTCTCTTTCTCTCTCTCTATCTCTCTTTCTCTCTCTTTTCACCGTGGTTGTTTTCAAGGCTCTATATATCGTCTTGTTCTCTTTTCCTCCTGTATCCCTGCTGTGGATTGTTTCATTTCATGTTCCCTCTCAACTAATTCCATCTCTATTGTTCTCTAGTCACAGCCAAATCCATATTATATTGTTCTCTAGTCTCAGCCAAATCCATATTATATTGTTCTCTAGTCTCAGCCAAATCCATATTATATTGTTCTCTAGTCTCAGCCAAATCCATATTATATTGTTCTCTAGTCTCAGCCAAATCCATATTCTATTGTTCTCTAGTCTCAGGCAAATCCATATTCTATTGTTTTCTAGTCTCAGCCAAATGGATCTCTTTTGTTCTCTAGTCTCAGCCAAATGGATCTCTATTGTTCTCTGGTCTCAGCAAAATCTGTCTCTATTGTTCTCTGGTCTCAGCCAAATTCATCTCCCTTGTTCTTGTCTGAAAGTCACTTTCAAATGACAAACACAGAGAACAGTCATGTTGGTGTGTTGGTTGCCTGGGGACCGCTAATGACTTCCAGGTTCCCTTCTCTCTTATTCTCTTTGTCTCTCTCTCTTTTAATTTTCTCTCACCGTCACTCACCTCCACCTCCTTCTCCGGCGCCTCTTCATCATCTTAATGGACATGCTATTTTTCCTCCCATGCTTTCCTCTGCTTCGCCCTTGACTTTTGGCTGCTTTCCTTGGAGTGCAGGATAAACAAGCAGCAGTGATTTACAATAATAATACCTAACAGCTGTGACACTGTGTCATGCAGGGCGACTTGTGACAGTACGTTTATTTACAGTCATCCGTTTCCAGCTAGCAAATAAGCGTCCCGTTGTAGCCTGTATGAAGTTGTCATGGCAGCCAACTTGCCTCCCAGCCAGAAAATGTCACTTCTTCTCTGCTGTGCTAGAATGCTGCACACTGTGTGTGTGTGTGTGTGTGTGTGTGTGTGTGTGTGTGTGTGTGTGTGTGTGTGTGTGTGTGTGTGTGTGTGTGTGTGTGTGTGTGTGTGTGTGTGTGTGTGTGTGTGTGTGTGTGTGTGTGTGTGTGTGTGTGTGTGTGTGTGTGTGTGTGTGTGTGTGTGTGTGTGTGTGTGTGTGTGTGTGTGTGTGTGTGTGTGTGTGTGTGTGTGTGTGTGCGTGCGTGCGTGCGTGTGTGCACAACTCAGGCACCATTCCTTCACCATAGGCTACACTAGCTTGGGGGCAATGGGGGAGGGGATATAATAAAGCAAATAAAAATCAGTCCTTAAAATAACAGTCCAAATACCTCTTTCTCTGCAACATTTTAAGTACCACTGTGAGCGGCATTGTTCACACACTTGCCTGTGTATTTAGCGTGTACCTGGAGGATTCAATTCAAGCTAATTCATTATGCATATTCAAACAACGCAGGATACACGGCTCTGCCCTCTTGCACACGCATATATTTTTTTTTATCCACTTTTTCTCCCATTTTCTATATTTTCTCCCATCCCAATTTCGTATCATCCAATTCAACCCTCCCCTGTCACGAACGCTGTTTCTTGCCTCCCACAAGCCGGCTGCAATGTGGACTAAGTCATACATAGCACAAGTCCCCTCCGGTACTTGAGGTAACAGCAGTTGCATCTTTTCAACTGCGCAGCTCGATCTCTCAGTGGCGAGGAGTAACGCGTGGGAGGCTCACGCTGCCCCCGACACTTCCTGATTCTACTGCGCAGGCGCACCAACCGACCTGTAGGAGTCGCTGTCCACAACGCCCGATCCCCACCCATCAGTTTCCCACCCCCTAATACGGCCAATGTGTATTAGTATGAACGACCAGCTAAACTGAAAGCAATGTGGAGCGCTAGGCTCGAACAGGCGAGCCCAGCGTCTCCGCATTTGTGGCGAGCGCCTTGCCCACTACGCCACGTAGCCGCCCTTGCACATGCATATTTAAGTATAAAAGCTATAGGGCCTACAGCTCTTAGGAGCATCCTATAGCAGACTCACACACACACACACACACACACACACACACACACACACACACACACACACACACACACACTAGGGTGACCAGGTGTCCCCCTTTTGGTTGTACTGTCCCACCATTTGACCAAATGTCCCGCGTCCCTCATATTGAGAGGATGTCCCTCTTTTCGAAGCCAAAAAAAACATGCGTCTAAAAGCCCCTCCCTACAGACAGTAAACGTAGCAACCTGCCTCTTGTCCACACACATTGCTCTGATTGGTTATAGTACTTTAGCGTGCTGCTTGCCTGCTTGTGACGTGACTGAGACTGAGTCGTGACGCTACCTCATATCGCAAATCTGATTGGTCAAAAAAAACACAACAACATTACAAGCGAACTAGTTCAAGATGGAAAGCAGTAAAAAGAAACGGACCTGCAGTTACAACCAAGACTGGCAAACGACACATGACTGGGTGAGGCAGATGGCAGGCAATCTGCAGCAGGCTTTCTGTGTTTTGTGTCATAGTTCGTTTTCAATTGCGCATGGAGGAGAATACAACTTGAAGCGCCACAGTGGACGTGAGTCTCACTTGAAAGTGGCTCACCAAAAAGAAACATCCAGATCTATGGATACGTTTCTTTTTAAACCAAACAATGATAGCCAGACGGACAAGGTCACTGCAGCTGAGATAACAAGTGTCTATCACACAGTACAACACTCCCATTCATACAGGTCAGCCGACTGTGGTAACCTTTAACCTTTGATTTAAATCTATTCGGTGAAGACCATGGCAGTTATTCTAATATAGAAACACAATTTATTTGTATTATTATTTTGGTATTATACTACACTGTTTTCCCTAGTTCTGTGTTAACAGGGAATATCAAACACAAGACATTCCTGTCAAGTGATGACGTTTGAATATTTAAAACAGATGTTAGGTGGTATTTAATTTGTATTTATTTTGATTTAACCTTTAACCTTTGATTTAAATCTATTCAGTGAAGACCATGGCAGTTATTATAATACACATTTTTACATTATCTATCTGTCCCACTTTGTCCCACTTTGTCCCACCAAAATCGTACTGTTGTCCCACTTTGTCCCACCAAAATCTTACTGTTGTCCCACTTTTGGACTTTTTGCATCTGGTCACCCTAACACACACACACACACACGGCTCAGTAGTATGTGAGATATAGTGTGCATACACCTGCAGGTGCCGCCTGGCAGAGATAATATGGAGGGCAGGAGCAGAGCGAGATGGGAGAGAGAGAGAGAGAGAGAGAGAGAGAGAGAGAGAGAGAGAGAGAGATAGAGAGAGAGAGAGAGAAAGAGAAAGAGAAAGAGAAAGAGAAAGGGGTAAGTGGGAGTGGAAGCAACATTCCATTAGCGGTGCAACGCTCCTAATAACGCCTGTTGACAGCTGTAATTAGCCGTGGCTTTGTGTGTTCCTTTTGTTGACACCCGTGTCGAGACGTTGCCTCATATTCCACCTGTTCCACAACCTCTCTGATAGGGCTTCACTGCCTCTGATCACCAGAAACACATTGTGTGAAATGGTATGTAGCCAATAATGATGCTTGGACTGGTTGAGAGCTGTGTGTGATTGTAAATGAGAGGGCGTCGTACCATGCAGCCAAAATATCCCATTATATAAATACTGTAGATGTTGCCATATGGAAAATAGATTGAAGTAAAGGTTATATTGTCTGTATCGTGTGTACAATATCTTCGATGACACATGTGAACCAGGCTGTAAAAATAAGGCATTCTCTAGAACAGTGGTTCTCAACTGAGCCCCGTTCCTCGTACCTGGATAACTGAGTTAGCCGGATAACTTTCGGGTAATTCTGACTTAAGCCGGACTTTCCGATTCCCCGTACGTGGATTTTCCAAATCACCATGACAACAGATCCAAAAGTTTGAGCCTGGTCGAAAGCAGAGTTTAAGTTCAAGTTAGCCTGAACCATCGCCACGCCCCCGCAAAAAAGTGACAGCCCGTTTCCTGAAATTATTCCCACAGTCTACGATCTGCATTATACCATTCTGAATTACGTTTTTGTGCTCCATTCTTCCAGAGGGGGCTTTTGAAATGTAAAATAGACCCAAAATGCTGATACTAAATTCACTTTGTCCTAAATAATGCACGTTATATATACCGTGGCGCTCGCTCGGTGCCATGTACACATTATGACGTGGTTATTTTAATTGTAACTGGGATTAAGATGTCTGATGAGATGCGCTGTTTGACGGATTTGAGAAATTGAATGAGCCGTTGACGTCACATTAATGAATGAGGATAAAGAAATAAAACTTCATTCAAAATAAAGAATATTCTAAACACGGGTCTCTCGTTCATTAATGTATAAACAATGAATTTATCCCATCTGGCACAGTGGCCCAGCGGTAGTGCTCAAGCCTGCCAACCCAGCAACCGGTGTTCAAAACCCCGTGTTTCCAATATAATTTTTTTGAATATAATATTAATGATTATACGCCAAAGTAGCCTGGTTTTAAGTTAAAATATTATAAATCTACATGCATTGAGGATGTCATTCTTTATATAGCTCTCAACGTGCACCAAATTGAATTATTCCTATATTGCAAAAAGAAGGAAAAGACTAGGGTTTCGAACCCCGGTCGTCTGCGTGAAAGTCAAAAGAACAATCCGTTAGACCACAGTGGAGATAAGTAAAATATCGACTATACATCAATCAATGGGTAAGAGAGCCGTATCGTAATTCTGTATAACAGTTTAACTAATTATTTTCGCTAGCAAGATCTCATTTGATTATTCAATCCAGCAGGCAAGTTTAAAGAAATATAATCTGATTGATTGAGGTAATGAGGGACTTAAAATTAGCCTATAGATAACGCATTTAACTTGTCGGCGAGGCGATTGAGCCGTATTGCAATCTGTCAATAAAGTTTTAAATCAATTAATCAATCAATGCCGTTAGAGAATCAGGATCTCTGCCATCGATACGTGCTGGCTTTTCACCTAAAGCGGCCGCGCGCACTTAGCCTGAGTCTCAAGTCTGAATCGAGTTAACGAGACTGAATCCACCTTCGAGAATCTGGATAATGACATCTTGATCGACTTAGTTGAACCAGGTACGAGAAACAGGGCCCTGGTCTAGCCTCGGGACCCAACATTTTCCTTAGTCATTAAGTCGCGACCCAACATTTTTAACCACTATGATTTATGTAAAAAAAAATATTTGCAGTAATACGCAATCTTTCAAAACATGAAATAAACACAGAAAAGTGCAACAAAAGTGCAACTATTGCTAAAAACCCAATGAAATAAAAGAATAATAAATAATATATGCTTCTTAGCAGATTTCTTAGCTTAACATAACAGACCTAAATTTGGGGGAACTAATGGGATAACTGAGGTTGCAACAAAAGTGCAACTATGGCTAAAAACCCAATGCAATTAAATAATAATAATAATAAATAATTATGCTTCTTAGCAGACTTCTTAGCTTAACATAACAGACCTAAGTTTGGGGGAACTAATGGGATAACTGGGATTGCAAGAAAAGTGCAACTAGGGCTAAAAACCCAATGAAATAAAATAATAAATAATATGCTTCTTAGCAGATTTCTTAGCTTAACATAACAGACCTACGTTTGGGGGAACTAATGGGATAACTGGGGTTGCAACAAAAGTGCAACTAAGGGCTAAAAACACAATGAAATAAAATACTAATAATAATAAATAATATATCCTTCTTAGCAGACTTCTTAGCTTAACATGCAGGGAACTAATGGGATAACTGGGGATGATGTTTGCTCCTGACAAGAGTCTCAAAGTCTGGGGTGATGGTAGACAAAGCAACTCTGAGGTCATGCTCAATGTCCAATCTGGTCCTCCGCTTTGTCTTCAGCTGGACCAGAGCTGAGAAGCCACTTTCACAAAGATAGGTAGTGAAAAAAAAAAAGTGATTTTTTTTTTTTTTTTTTTTTTTTTTACACGCACATCCGCGACCCACTCAAAATGGCCCCGCGACCCACTTTTGGGTCGCGACCCACCAGTTGAGAAACACTGCTCTAGAAGACCTATCAAAAGCTGTATGAGACTGAACAATGCTTTTCTGGAGGAAAATAGTTCCATATACTGTGGAATGGCCATCAATGACAACTGAAATAGATCCAGGATGTATAATAAAATGTGGCCTTGAATCCGTGCCACAATCCCTTATAATATTTCTCTGAGGTCTAATCATTCCAGAGGAACTATAGACCTTTTCTCCTCACACACACACACACACACACACACGCACGCACACACGCACGCACACACACACACACACACACACACACACACATGCACGCACGCACGCACGCACACACACACACACACCGACCTCACCCTCGTGGCCTCTGTCCAACACCTCTCTTCTGCACCCTGCCCTGCCAGACGCCCCCGCCATGCAACAGCCAAGAATCACAGATCCTGGCCACAGATCCTGTTCTTTGGCTGTGGCCTATATCTGAACAAAGCTCCCAGGCTTGTGTTCCTGACAGCTGAGCACAGGGGGAGAGCGAGTGATGAAAGACATGAGAGCCGAGGACCGACAGGGTCTCTCTGAAGGAGAAACACAAAGCAGCCGAGAGGTCCGCCTGTGGAGGGCGGGGTCGACCTTCCTCTCCCGCTGGCTCCACTCCTCTTCCTCACACTGTATGGTCCCAGGTCTGTGCTGTGGCGGGAAGTGGGCTGAGGTTGAGTCAGATGAAAGGAGAAAGATGGTAAGGGTTGAGATGATAAGAGGTAGTATGGTGATAAGGGATGAGATGATAAGAGGTAGTATGGTAATAAGGGATGAGATGATAAGAGGTAGTATGGTAATAAGGGATGAGATGCTAAGAGGTAGTATGGTGATAAGGATTGAGATGATAAGAGGTAGTATGGTAATAAGGGATGAGATGATAAGAGGTAGTATGGTAATAAGGGTTGAGATGATAAGAGGTAGTATGGTAATAAGGGATGAGATGATAAGAGGTAGTATGGTAATAAGGGATGAGATGATAAGAGGTAGTATGGTAATAAGGGATGAGATGATAAGAGGTAGTATGGTAATAAGGGATGAGATGATAAGAGGTAGTATGGTAATAAGGGATGAGATGATGAGAGTTGTCTGTGATAAGGGATGAGATGATAAGAGGTAGTATGGTAATAAGGGATGAGATGATAAGAGGTAGTATGGTAATAAGGGATGAGATGCTAAGAGGTAGTATGGTGATAAGGGTTGATATGATAAGAGGTAGTATGGTAATAAGGGATGAGATGATAAGAGGTATTATGATGATAAGGGATGAGATGATAAAAGGTAGTATGATGATAAGGGATGAGATGATAAGAGGTAGTATGATGATAAGGGATGAGATGATAAGAGGTAGTAGGACGATAAGGGATGAGATGACAAGAGGTAGTATGATGATAATGGATGAGATGATAAGAGGTAGTATGATGATAAGGGATGAGATGATAAGAGGTAGTATGATGATAAGGGATGAGATGATAAGAGGTAGTATGATGATAAGGGATGAGATGATAAGAGGTAGTATGATGATAAGGGATGAGATGATAAGAGGTAGTATGATGATAAGGGATGAGATGACAAGAGGTAGTATGATGATAAGGGATGAGATGATGAGAGTTGTATGATGATAAGGGATGAGATGATAAGAGGTAGTATGATGATAAGGGATGAGATTATGAGAGTTGTATGTGATAAGGGATGAGAGTTGTATGTGATAAGGGATGAGATGATAAGAGGTAGTATGATGATAAGAGATGAGATGATGAGAGTTGTATGTGATAAGGGATGAGATGATGAGAGTTGTAAGTAAGTAAGTAAGTAAGTAAGTAAGTAAGTATTTATAAAGCACCTTTCATACATGTCATGTAGCTCAAAGTGCTGTACACAAACATAGGCATATATAACGATAAAAGCAATAAAGTCACAGTGATCAGTTAAGATCAATGGTTAAAAAAAAATGTAAGAAAAAGAAAAAAATAACGTAAAAAGGAAAACAGTCAAGAAAGTTTGGGAGGTCCGCACAAACACGTCCGTTCAGTAGCAACCGGAAGTAGGAAGTTGATGTATGATGATAAGGGATGAGATGAGGAGAGTTGTATGTGATAAGGGATGAGATTATGCAAGTTGTATGTGATAAGGGATGAGATGATGACAGGTAGTGTGTGATAAGGGATGATATTACGAGAGTTTGTGTGTGATAAGGGATAAGATGATGACAGGTAGTGTGTGATAAGGGATGAGATGAGATCGCACCACCATGCCCAACCAGTTTATTTTAAAATACTCTTCTGATTCCACCTTACTATCTCACAGCGATGACCCGGCCTAGACTGTACCAGTGTTGACAAGCTAATTGAATGGTGTGACAAAAATGCTCTTATTACTGTATCAATACGAGGGAATTATTTCTGGCCTTCCTCCTGATTGTCAGCTGCCTCTAGTGACAATTCACAATATTATAGAAATTATACAAGTCTCTTCATACAAATAAATGGGTGTTATGATAGATGCCACTCTATCATGGACTCATATAGAATGTAATTGTAAGCGCATTCACTTTCTTTGTAGACTGAGATAATTGAATGATAAGTGTCGTGCTGTACTGCAGTACAGCTGGCTCAGCAGCCTATCTGTCAAACTGAAAACTAAACTACATAATCAAATCCAAGTGTGTGCAAAGATTATTGACCAGCCTGTGACAGTGTGACACACTCCTCACTAGTAACTCACAAGAGCTCATATTTGCTAACAATAATCTCCTTGCATGTTTTAAACAGAGAATACCAACTTCTTCCTTCTAAGAACAACACATTTCAATTCTTCTTACGATTAAATAACATTGTCTCATCTGCGATACCCGTAATTATAGAGAAAATAATTATCTGTGAGGTAAAATGCTCTGTGAACCAGCCATGCCCTTGAGACATCCTTAACCACGTATGTATAGTGTGAAGTGTGCCAACAACTGGGAATGTTGGCGGTTCCGGGTCGGAAGGATGTGAGTGTCTCTGAGCCACGCTGCCACTCCCAAACTTTTATTTTACTTTAAAAAGCCTATTTTTTTTATTTTTAAGGTGATTGAACCACTAATATACAACATCCGTATCTAAGACTGTACTATTCGACCCAAAAAGGAAAAAGAATAACGAGCGTGATGACTGCACGAGTCTTGAGAAGCGAGACCGCCCCTGTGGATGGGGCTACCATGGCTAAGCTAATGGATGAGCTCAAACAGGCCTTCACCACGGAGTTCAGAACGTTTGCTGCCTCGCTCGAGACTAGACTCGACGGCTTCCAGCAGGAGGTCGCAGACCATACCCAACGCCTGACCTCCGTGGAGGACGGCATGGATAGGTGGTCGGATAGGATGGTGGAGCTAGAAGTCAGATGCACAGCTCAGGATATAGTCATCGACAAGCTAAGAAACAAGCTAATTGATGTTGAATCACGTAGTCGGCGTTCTAACATTCGCATCCTGGGCCTGGACGAATCCCTGCACAGCAACCGTCCCAGTGTCTTTTTCGCGGAGGTCCTGGTGGAAATCATGGGGAAAGATGTCCTCGCTACACCACCGGAGCTTGACCGTTGCCACAGGACGCTAACACCCAGACCAGCACCAGGCTCCAGGCCTAGGGCCGTAATTGCCCGCTTACATCACTACAAGATCAAAGAGACTATTATCCTGGAAGCTCGCAAGAGGAGAGGGAATCTGACATACAGAGGGAAACCAGTCGCTATCTTCGAAGATTATCCCCCCGAGGTGGTCGAGCAACGTTCACAATACCGTGATGTCATGGGGCCCCTGTACAAGCGCGGATTTAAACCATCGCTCCAGTTCCCTGCGAAGCTAATCATCCGAACCAAGGAGGGCAGGCTGCATCTACCGTCGCCCAAGGACGCCGTGGACTTCCTGAGGGCCCGACCCAGAGGGACCTCGACACCGGCTTCGCCAGGGTGAGACGCAGACCCGACACCGGCTTCACCAGGGCGAGACGCAGGCATGACGCTGGCTCCACCAGGGCGAGACGCGGACCCGACACCGGCTTCACCAGGGCGAGGCGTGGGCCTGATGCTGGCTTCACCAGGGCGAGGCGCGGACCCGACACCAGCTTCACCGGGGCGAGACGCGGACCCGACACCAGCTTCACCGGGGCGAGACGCGGACCCGACGCTGGCTCCACCGGAGCTGAACGCGGACCCGACACCGGCCTCATCAGATCCTGACGGGGTAGTAGCGATGGAGCGTTAGCATACTGCTACGGCTATCACACAGAAAGGGGTCGCATTTGGTATCTTATTATATATGTGAGTATGGATGAATACTTGACATTAGGCCTCTCATTTGACATAAGGGGAGGGGGGGGACAAGTATGTTATGACTGTTGTACTGATGCACGACCATAGCCGCGGGCTAGGTTGCTAACTGTTAACGTTTCGGAAGGAGCGGGACCTATTCTATTCCGTTTCGGATATTTCTGCCACGCTTATGACTTTTGCGCGATATACCAGCTCCCGGCCATGTTTTTGATCATGGCCACCGGGATGCATTTACTGTTGATTACACGTCGAGAGAGATGGGGTCTCGTGGCTGCGCCACCTGTTTGACTCTCGACCGGTTCATGCAACCCGCATGGCTCCCATTAATGTTTGCTGCTGACAATGTGCTCGCGGGAGCGGCGGGCGGCCCACGGCACAGCGCCCTCCTCTGGTGGGGAGGCATAACTGTGTAGGGTCGAGCCAGCATCAGGGGAGATAACAGTCTCGCGGACAGGGTATCGCCCCCTCCCGGCCTGGTGGAGGTACTGCGCGCCTATTTTGTCGCAGCATGCCTGGCAGATACACCCCCCCCCCCCTTTTTACCGACAGTTCTGGGTTCCAGCCGTTGACCTTACTATTGGCTTATGGTTCAATTTGATATTTTTTTTTTTTTTTTTTTTTTCTTGTTTGCTTTACACTCTGAGGCACTTTTGTATACAGGGAAATGTGGCAGTTGGCCATGGAGATGGTTCTACGAGTGGTAGGTTTGAAGTCTCTGGAAATGTTGGTGAGTCCCTGTGATGTTGGGGAAAGACCCACCGGTCCCACACATTTATATGTTTTCTATGTCATTATTATATGTTTTATGTATGGCTCGAAATACGTGTGCACAGTGTTTAGGTTAAGTGAATTCTACATGCCCACAGGCTTGCCCAGGTCTGCCCCACCTACACGCCCTTCAATGTTCTATGGCTACGGCTAACTCTGAGAGCTTCAAGCTCTGCTCCTGGAATGTTCGAGGCCTGCAGAGGTTGGCTAAGAGGAAGGCGATTCTGACCTTTTTAAGGAGGGAGAATGTGTCGATTGCTCTTTTACAAGAAACTCATATGGGGCCCAACGACACTGCTAAACTCCAAAAGAGCTGGGTAGGACAGGTCTTTGCTACAAACTATTCTACGTTTAGTAGGGGCGTGGCCATATTGATCAATAAAAATCTCCCCTTTAGACTTATAACTTCCTCTGTGGATAGCCAAGGTCGCTATGTGATTATCAAAGGGGTTCTTAAGGGTAAAGAAATTACATTTATGAATGTATACTGTCCCCCAGGCTATTCCCCTGACTTTCTATCCAAGATATTTGCTGAGTTTAATGGCCTGGCCTCTGAGAACGCCTTTGTGGGCGGAGACTTTAATTGTCACCTCATACCGTCTCTTGACAAACTCCCACCCAGTCTGGCTCCCCCCTCTAGGCAAGCAAAGACGCTCACCTCCCTATGCGAAGACACTGGATACTCAGATGTCTGGAGAACCCTTTGCCCATCAGAACTGAAGTTCACCTTTTTTAGCGACCCACACAAGAGCAACAGTAGAATAGACTATTTCTTCATCCCTTCCTCTAAGCTCTTTCTAGTATCGTCCTGCACAATCGGAAGCATCGTTCTATCGGATCACGCCCCTATATACCTGGTCTACTCCCTGTCAGAAGAGAGAGCGCTGTCGAGGCGTTGGCGCCTCAACCCATACCTCCTCAAAGATGATATATTTGTCTCCTATTTCGAATCGGAATTTAAAATGTTCTACTCAATTAACTTTTGCTCTACGGATAACCCGTCTCTACTCTGGGAAACATCTAAGGTCTTTTCTCGTGGACTGATTATATCTTATGTATCATCCAAGAAGCGCAAGAAAAATGAACAATGTAAACTTCTTGAATCCAAACTAGCCGACCTTGAAAATCAGCATGTGTCAAACCCAGCCCCGGCTGTGCTTATGGAGCTTACGGCCACCAGAGCGGCGCTAAACACTCTTCTGATCCAGGACGCCGAATATTCTCTTAAATTTGCCAAACAGAGAATGTACGAACACGGTGACAAGCCGGGTAGGTTCCTGGCTAACTTGGCAAAAAAAAGGGCTGACACCCAAGTAATAGCCTCAATCTCCGACTCCAACGGGGTCAGGTCCTTTGACACCAAAACTATTAACAAAGAGTTTGCCTCTTTCTATGCCCAACTCTATAGGACCGAGCAACCCAATGGTGCTCTCTCTGACATGCAGGCCTTCTTCGCTGAATTACACCTCCCTAAGGTATCGAAAGATCAGAACTTGCTCCTTAACGCCCCAATTACGAAGGAAGAAGCTCTGGGCGCCCTTAAGGCTATGCCATCTGGTAAGGCTCCGGGCCCGGACGGTTTCGGATGCGAGTTTTATAAAGAGTTCGGTCATATTCTATTAGATCCCCTGCTGGCAATGCTTAATCACTCCGCTGAAGTGGGAATACTGCCCCAGTCTCTATGGGAGGCTAATATCTGCCTTCTCCTTAAGAAGGGTAAATGCCCTGAGGAGTGCGCCTCCTATAGGCCTATAGCCCTACTCGATTCGGACCAAAAGTTGCTTTCCAAGATCCTGTCCATGCGCCTGGAAAAAGTACTCCCTTTTATTATTAATGAAGATCAGACCGGTTTTATTAAGGGTAGGAACTCTACCGACAACATGAGACGGCTCCTCAATATCATCCAAATGACTCGTGAGACAGACCACCCCGCGGTGGTTCTGTCTCTCGACGCGGAGAAGGCGTTTGACCGTGTAGAATGGCCGTATCTATTTTTAACCCTCGCTGAATTTGGCTTAGGTGACACCTTTATTGACTGGGTCAAGGTTCTTTACAACTCGCAAATGTCGGCGGTCCTGACTAATGGACTTAGGTCTAGCAACTTTCCTCTGCAGCGGGGGAACCCCCAGGGGGATCCTCTTAGCCCTTTACTATTCGACATGGCCATAGAACCACTCGCACAGGCCGTAAGGCAGTCAGCCGAGATCTCAGGTATTAGAGTGGGCGGGAGGGAGCACAAAATCACTCTTTACGCGGACGACGTGCTGATCTTTGTGTCTAAGCCTGACTCTTCAATTCCATGTCTAACCCGCATGATTTCCACATTTGGAACCTTCTCGGGGTACAAAATAAACTTTTCCAAGTCCAAAGCAATGCCACTTGGGACACTCAAATCTATCCCGATACTGCCCGAGCCCTTCCCATTTCGCTGGTTGCCCTCCGGCTTCGTTTACCTAGGAGTATTTGTGACACCCACCTATGATACGTTGGCTAAGGCCAATTTTCCCCCTCTTTTAGACACCATAAGGGCAGACTTAGTTAGATGGGCCCCCTTACCGATCTCCTGGCTGGGTAGGATTGCCCTCGTCAAGATGAACGTACTCCCCAGACTGTTGTACCCTCTTCAAATGATCCCAGTGCTGCTGACAAACAAGGTTATCAAGGTGCTGGAAGGCTGGCTAAGCTCATTCATTTGGAATGGGAAGAAACCGCGTCTGAAAATGGCCAAATTACAGATGGACAGTGAAGATGGGGGTCTAGACCTACCTAATATTAGACACTACCAACTGGCGGCACACCTTAGGGTGATGGTCGGCTGGTTCAGAGCAGACCCACTGTCAATATGGCTGGACATTGAATCCTCGCAATCTAAGTCCCCCTTGTGGAACCTACTATTTATCAAAGACTTTAGGTCTGTGAGGAAGGTGTGCTCCAACCCCATCACATTATGTTCCGTCAAGGCCTGGAAGACTGTCCGTAAGGTGGAGGGCCGAGCCAAGCTGACCTCTCCTCTTACCCCGATTGTAGACAATCCCGACTTTAAGCCAAACCAAGTCGGCGGCGGCTTCAAGACCTGGTATAGGCAGGGCATAACCGATCTTGGCCACCTGTTTGATGGCCGGACCCTAATGTCCTTTACACAGCTGCAGCAGCGATATGGCCTATTGAAAGCGGAATTTTTTAGGTACCTACAAATTAGGCAGTTTATCACCAAGGACACCTCACTTTTAACTGACATCTCCACCTCGCAGGTGGAGAAAGCCCTCTCCTTACAGATCCCCAAAAAACAAATATCTATCTTCTATAGTACTCTGAACCTTAATTCATCTTTATCTTCCTATGTTACTAAACAGTCCTGGGAAGAGGATTTGGACATACATTTACATTTACATTTAGTCATTTAGCTGACGCTTTTATCCAAAGCGACTTACAAGTTCTGTACGACAAGCCATCAGGAAGGGCACAACTCTATCAGCTGAGCAACAATGTTCATCAAAGTGTTGAGTGCTACAGTGTAGGTTAGTTTATTAGGACAAGTGCATGACAGTACGGTTAGTTAGGGTTCGATTTTTTTTTTTTTTTTTTTTTTTTTTAATTCAGATAATGGTTGAAGAAGTGCGTCTTTAGTCGACGGCGAAAGATTGGACGTGATTCGGCTGTCCTAACTGGGGTGGGTAGTTCATTCCACCATTGTGGGGCAAGGACTGAGAATAGGCGACTTCTCTTTGATGACCCTCCCGGAGCTTGGATAGGAGTAGGTCTGAGGCGGCCAGAAGATGCAGAGCGTAGGGGTCTTGAGGGTGTGTAGTTAGAGACCATTGACCGGAGGTAGGCGGGAGCGGTTCCCTTTGCCGCACGGTATGCTAGGTCGAGGGCCTTGAAGCGGATTCGTGCAGCAATGGGGAGCCAGTGCAGGTCCCTAAGAAGTGGGGTGACATGGGCCGACTTCGGTAGGTTTGAGATCAGGCGGGCCGCTGCGTTCTGAATGAGTTGAAGAGGCTTAGTGGCAGTGACATAGAAATCACAGATGCAGACTGGCAGGATACGTGGACCTACGCAAAAAAAATCTCGGTTTGTAACCGCACCAAGGCCATCCAAATTAGAATATTGCATCGCATTCATATTACCCCCGCCCGTAAAAGTAAAATGGATCCCAATACGTCCCCACTTTGCTTTAAATGCAAGATAGAGATTGGAAATCACGTCCACTGTTTTTGGACCTGTGTAAAACTACAGAGCTACTGGTACGACGTTGTAGAAGAACTGTCTGACATTTTTCACACCCCCATCAAGCTGGATCCCCTCTGCCTTTTGCTGGGCCTCCCAGATATTCATGTTACCAATTCCAAACATAAGAGACTGTTCAATTTGTTGACATTTGCTGCTAGAAAGAACATTCTGTTGTTTTGGATCAAGGACGAGGTCCCGTCAATGAGGTCATGGCACAATATCATAATGGAATGTATCCCCTGTGAGTATATTACGTGTATGCTGCATTCCAAGTTGGACACTTTTTATGAGATCTGGGACCCCTATCTGTCGCATATTGGGCCTGCACTGTCCACCACTGTACTCGCCGGATTTCCCCATTACCAGTAACCTCCCACTGCTGCCTTGTTTTGTCTACGGTACTGGCATTGTAAATACTGTACATGTCCTATTGACTACAGTGGCACTGTACATGTTCTCTTGACTGCGGTAATACTGTACATGTTCTCTTGACTACAGTAGTGCTGTACAGGTACCCTTGACTACAGTAACACTGTACATGTCCACTTGACTACAGTAGTACTGTACATGCCCACTTGACCACATTGATACTGTACATGTCCTCTTGGCTACAGTAGTACGGTACATGTTCTCTTGACTACAGTAATGCTGTACATATACCTTTGACTACAGTGACACTGTACATGCCCTCTTGACTATAATAATACTGTACAAACCCACTTGACTACATTGATACTGTACGTGTCCTCTTGGCTGCAGTAGTACTGTACAGGCACTCTGGGCTACTAGGGTATACACGGTCATATGCACACGTTCACAACACACATATATGCATGTACACATAAAACATATACATAGGTAAAGCACACGCACATATGGGTAGGTAGAACACACGTATATATAGCACACGAGATAAGGCGCACACGTGAAAGCCACACTTATTTTATTTTGTTTTATTTATTTTATTTTCTATTGTCATTTCCTTATTTAATTTTTATTGTCTTTTTTCTTTTCTGTTTGCCTGTCTTGTAATGTTATTACTGTTGTTAGTGTCATTATTTTTATTATTATTGACGGTATTGTATTGTGATGTCTTGTTTTATGTTGAAAATTGAAAATAAAAACATTTATAAAAAAAAAAAACGGTGGCTTGGCAGCACATGGTGGCTGCGGCTGTTTGAGACAGCTCTGTTGTCGCCGGGGGGGCGCGCGGATGGTCTCTGCTGCGCGTGGGCGTTGGGCGGCGGCGGCTCCGCACAGATTGCACGGCATGTTGTCGGCGAGTTTTGGCGCTACTCAAGTTATACTCCTCAACGCTCAACAATTCCCACCACTTGATGTCACTCCCCTTCATGTCACCATCGCCGATCAATCCCTTCACTGACTCTGACTCTTTCTCCACTGAAGACTTCTTCTTCTTAGGCCGATGCACCGTAGCTGCCTCCGCATACGACATCTTAAGCCACATGCTGAGAGAATTGTTGAATATATGTGGAACACAAATGTTCTGGAGTGTTCGGTTGTGACATCGTGCTGTGCCATCACAAATGTTCTGGAGTGTTTGGTTGTGACATCGTGCTGTGACATCACAAATATTCTAGAATGTTCTATTATGACATGTAACCCAGGTTTCAGATTCATAGCTGTTTGGTCTCGGGGTGCTTTCTCACTCACCATTCGGGGTCAAATCAGAGCCGGATCGCATCAGAAAAGGGTGTGTCTGTCCTAGTGAGAACGCTCCCCCCGTCCCCGGGGACGCTGATTCGTCCCCGGGGGCGCTGAACCTGGACTGCTGAAATAGGTGGTTCCGGGTGCGCGCCAGTGGGAGCGGGGGAGGCTTTTGTATCAACTTGCTGACACACACAACACTGGCTCGCATTAGGCCTGGCAATTTTGTTTGCCATTGCTATGTCTATACATTGGTTTCTTGTTCGAATGCATTTATTTCTATTAGACCAGTGGTGCCCAACCAGTTGGCCGTGGTCGACCAGTAGATCAATGACATGCAATATAATTGCCACGAGCGATGGGCTAATGTTAGCTGCTGAACAGGCTAAGCTAACTAGCGTTAGCGTAAGCTAACTAGCGTTAACCCTGGGAAACGCTCAAAGCGGAATCCACGACACCAGTTCCATCAACTGACATGCAATATAATTGCCGCGAGTGATGGGCTAATGTTAGCTGCTAACTAGTAGATAGGTCTAGTAGACTAGATAGACTAGTAATAGGCTAAGCTAACTAGCGCTAGCGTAAGCTTAGCGTTAACCCTGGAGCGGACTGCACGACACCAGTTCCATTTGTGAGAAAAGGGGGGTGGGTTATATTGACAAGGCTTGACAACAGAGGTTTAAATATAACTTCATATTTATTGGTTATTTGTTTCTTTTATATCAGCATCCAGTCTCCACCGCCGTGTTAACACTCTTCCTGTGTTTACATTTTCGAGCGTGACATCGCCTACGGCAAGCTTACACGCTCAAAATGCAAACCGTAAACAAAACCCAGAGCGCACCAAGACTGAGTGTGTATGCAAACTAGAGGGGGGAGAGGGAGGGGGGAAGTTTGCACCCAAGGACGAAACGAGGACGGAACGGACCCGGGTGGTGAGTGAGAAGGCACCCATAGAGACATAAATGGTTAATGCCATTGAATAAGAACATAAATAGTTAATGCTATTATGTGGGAGCATTTGTGATGTCACAGTGTGATGTCGTGGTGGAACATTCTAGAACATATAACCTTCTAGAGCGTTTGTGGTGATGTCGTGAATAGACCTTTCTGGAACATAGAACATTCTGGGATGTTTGTGGTGATGTCATAATAGAACTTTCTAGAACGTAAAACATTCTAGAACCACCGTATTCTAGAACATTTGGGTCTCTGTATAAGCGGGCGGTTCCTCAGCTTCTCTCTCTTCCTCGGGATCTTTGACTGAATGGACTAAACAACATAGACTGAAACCTGCAATTCTCAACCAGCACCCCGTTCCACCCTGGAAGCAGTATCCCGGCGACAGCAAGAGCAGCTGAAAGTGATCGGTTGACGAGGTTGTAACAAAAAAGCGACAGTGCGGACTGGCTGACATAAACATCGTATCACAAACGCTGGACAAACTACTCCAGTCCAGAACCAGCAGCCCAGTCCAGCCTCAGAGATGCCTGCTAAGAGAAAGTCCTCGGGGTCAGACGACCATGGGCTCCACAAGAATAAAATCACCAGTTTCTGTAGGCCTCAGATCCATGGGGGCAGGTTACTGAGTGGAGAGGAAAAGTTCTCCAGTGAGAAGTGCCTGGCCTGGTTCTACGAGTATGCTGGGCCAGATGAGGTGGTCGGGCCCAACGGCATGAAGAAGTTCTGTGAGGACATCGGAGTGGAACTGGAGAACATTATTATGTTGGTTTTAGCCTGGAAATTAGAAGCACCAAATATGGGATTTTTTACTAAGAAGGAGTGGCTAAGGGGAATGACTCTACTACAGTGTGACTGTACAGAAAGATTACAGAGCAGGCTGGACTACCTCCGCTGTCAGCTCAACGACTCTGCAATCTTCCAGAATATCTACCGATACGCCTTTGACTTCGCCAGGAATAAGGACCAGAGGAGTCTGGACATGGACACAGCTAAGTCCATGTTGGCACTGCTGCTTGGGAGGACGTGGTCTCTTTTCCCTGTGTTTCATCAGTTCCTAGAGCAGTCTAAGTACAGCGTAATGAATAAAGATCAGTGGTACAACGTGTTAGAGTTCAGCAGGACAGTCAACACAGACCTGAGTAACTATGATGAAAACGGAGCCTGGCCAATCTTGCTAGATGAGTTTGTTGAGTGGCAGAAAGCGCTCAACCGTAGCCTGCAACCGACCTTGATCAGCAACTTCTAAGACAATTCATCAGAGGCTGCTGGGACAACACCATGATAACCGAGCTGCAGCTAGAACAGAGAAAGAGAAACCCACCTACCTTTCTTAGAGAAGTTGTGTATACAATTTGCCATGGTTCCCTTGCTTCAGGCCCTTGTTACACACAGTGTTTTTGTGCTCGTTTTTATACGTTTTTGAATACGTTTGCTGTCCCTATTACATAGAAATGCCGTTTTTGCCGGATACGTTGTGGCCCTACTGAAAACGCAAAATTGTGTTTTCCGTTTTGGAGTGGCCCGGGGCTCGCCGACAGCATGTCGTGTGGTCTGCGCGGAGCCGTTGTTGCTCGGCGCCCGTGCGCAGTGGATGCCATCTGCGTGCCCTTCCGGTGGCGGCGGAGCTGTCCCGGGTGGCTGCGGCTGCCATGTGTTGTCAAGTTATTGTTATAAGGACCCCAGTCCAAGCTACAACAGTCTGCATTCCCTTAACAATTGTTTGTCTTGAGCCGTATTGTATTGTTCATTATGCAATATGTTAAATAAAGTTTACATCCATTCATTCTGCTAAAAAAAGAAAAAAAAAAAAAACTGGGAATGTTCAAGTGCCGTTATGAGAGCTTGTTGTCAAACGCAACACTGAGAACAACAGAATGCTGAATAACAAGTTGCTTAGCAACCTCCGTCTGGTCAATCTGCTGGAGTGGCTATAAAGCTGTTGTCATCCTCAAGGAGACGAGGCAGACGCCTCTCCAGCCATCCCTCTGTTCAAATAGAGAGACTCAGTGGATATTACTGTAAAGCCATCTGGACTATCAAATTAAAAAGAATATTCTCCACCCACTGCATTGTGCATTAATGTCATCCACAGCTGAGTAACATGACTACACAAGGACTTTACCATTTGAGGTGTGATTTTTTTTATTTATTTTTTATTCCAAATATTTCCTGAGGGATTCTAATTTGGGAATTTTAGAACTCAGTTACCCATCATTAACATCATCGTTAGATTCATTCATTCTAATCACGCCGGTGTGATTGTGTACCTCGGAGGGTTTTGGAGAAAAGGGGAAATTCTGCAACACTTGGAAAAGAGTGTCTATGCCTGACTTTTTATTATAAAAAGCGTTTGCATTCCAGCCATTATAGCTTTCATCAGGCTTGAAATGTGGAAAGTATAAGATCATCATATATGAGCCAATAATGGAACAATGCTGCTGCTGAGTGCTGGGGGAATCCAGTTCGCCCGCCCTGCTTCAGCTGTCTGACCACAATGTCCGTTTTCTGCAGCTTTTCCCCTGTCATATTTTCATTTCTGTGAATTATTGAATTCCCCTCTCCCCAATAGGGAGGGGGAGACGTTGAATCTCCCCGTTTGTTACTCTGCCATCTGTTTCCAGTTATACCGTGTGCGCTTGTCAACATAGCTTAGATATTACTGTGTGTGTTGTGTCTGTCTGCGTGTGTGTGTCACAGACAGCTAAGAAAGGAGTGGAAGAGTATGCGTTGATACTGTTAATGGGTGTGAAGTCTAGAGACAGATGAAGGAGGGTGTTCCCTGCCTTTCTTCTGATGATGATGGGATCAGGTGCAGTGGGGAGGAACCAGTGAGGTCAAATAGCCATTTGGATTTGCCAATCTGTCTTTCAATCAGTCAATATAATACATTTTCACAATAATCAATTTGATTCATCTAAGAGAGAGAAGTCAAATATAGCTTCTGTCAGACCATATATGGGCATACAGATTTGAGTGATTTATTACCCTTAAGCCACGCCCCCTTTTCTGATTCGTGCCGCCTGCATTCTAAGCCCCGCCCCCTTTCTGATTCGTGACTTCCACTTTCTGAGCCCCGCCTCTTTTCTGATTTGTGACTTCCGCTTTATAAGCCCCGCCCCTTTGATGATTTGTGACTTCCGCTTATCGTCCTATTAAATACAAATTAAATAAAAATAAAAAAAAACTGCAGCTTGTGTGTTTATTATATTTTATTACATACGTTCATTTAACATTCTTAAACTATAAGACGACTGCCTGTGGGATCCTCTGCAGTTTAATATACATTTCTTGTATTTCCGGACAAACCGAGTAACTAGGAGATCATTTCTCATGGTGTCAGCTGTATAATGTTTAAATATGATATCATTCAGACTGTATCCTCTTGCTCTTTGACAGAGAAAATATACACAATGATGTCCACAGCAGGCAGAGAGCTCATTCTGTACACTACGGGTTGAATAATAATAGGATTCTGTAACATTTTGTTCTAGAAATTCCCTGATATATTCCCTGTAAATGCTGGGGAGGAGGCTATCCCGTCTTCATCAGGATCCAGATTAAAATAATACAACCCATAGCCTGCTAGAAAATCATTGCGATCAAAAATCAGAGCAGAGTCCTTCAGATGTCGTCCTGTGGCGGTGAAGAGACTGTAGAACTCCCGAACAGCGTTACCCTCATGGTCAAAATGAGGCTGATAAGCTTTCGACGGTATCTGTTGTCCGTCTTGGCTGCATACTCCAAGTTAAAATGTTGGAAATTAAAAGGATTTCTATTAAATACCCCGGTATAGGAATCATGCGAGACTAAACGTAATATTACGTACTTTGGCAATAACCCGAGGAATAAATTATTGTGAGTTGAAACTCTAGAATTAGCAGGGATCGAGAAAGTCTTTACATTAATACGGGAGAGCGGGTATAAAGCGTTGCCTTTCTGTAAGGCAGAGGCGTGCCCTAGCTGTACAGCTGGCGATACTACGACCTTCTTGACAAATAATGTAGCACTCAGAATATGTAGAATATATCCCCCCGCGGCTGCCGACATTATACAGAAGTCATCTTTAGCCCTTGTGAGCTTTAATTTTAAATCAAACAGAGCAGTGTTGATTCTGCTCACAATGCCAAAGTGCAAGTGTACATTTACAGATGAACTGTAGAGATGATTCCCAATTCACCGTCCCGGTCGGGACAAATAGAAGGTGGAGTGCAACACGTGCAAAGCTTGACCATATGTTTCGGTGTCTAATATAAAGGTGCCGGAGATTGCATGGACACAGAAAAACATAACATTTAAAAATGAGGCGTGAGTTTAAGGGCAAAGTTGACCGAATTGATTGAAGTATGCAGCTATGCAGAGAGAAATAAAATAATTTAAAAGTATTTATATGTTTTCATAACTGAATAAGCAAACTCTGTTTGAAGCTAGAAATCTGAATGAAAAGTTCTTGTTTAACTGCGGTAGTAAGAGGTATTATTTAGTACATCATTTCATATTTTTCTTAGTTATTTTGTCCGGTAAGACTTGAAAAGAGAGCTATTATTTTGTTACAGGTTGATTTTGAAGTTATTTTCGTACCATTGAGATTAATCAGAGATTACTTTAGGCATAATAAAGCATGTTGAGTAACTTTGGTTATAGATATAATTTTGTTATATATAAAATAATATAAATAATTGCCTATCCATACAGAGGAGGCATACTTTAAATATATAAAAATGATAAGGCATTCTTTAGCTCAATGTTACCGTTACCCCCTCCTGCTGATTACTGGAAAAAATTACACTCCACCGCATATAAATGTATTTGGAATAACAAACCTCCACGAATAAAAAGATCCACTGCACAGAGAAACAAAGCAGACGGAGGGCTAGCATTTCCAGACTTCTACCACTATTTTAAAGCGTACTCTTTAAGACCACCTGGTTTTATACTCAAGCATCTGTATCCTGGAGAACATTAGAAGAAAACATAGTGGCACCACATAGATTGCAGGATATAGTATACATCAATTTATCAATTAAGCAATGCGACTTGAAATTTGGCCCTCTTATAACACATGTGATTCGGATATGGCGTGACACACAGAAAAAATGCACTAACCAACACAAATGGCATAGCCATTCTCCCATATTTAATAACAAAGCACTCCTTATTGCACAACGACCTATCAGATATCCCAAATGGGAAAAGCAAGACATACATACATTGGGAGATATATTCAACGAAAGGGGTTTCTGTAGTTATCATGAAATTCAGAAAAAATGTAACCTCACTAGCTCCACTTATTATTTCTATATACAGTTATTAGCCACTTTGAAGGCTCATGGAGTCCCATTAAAGATACCACTTGAGCACCACAGATATCACAAATTCTTCTATGAAAGGGAGACATCGAGAGGCTTCGTATCTGACTTTTATCATCACTTACTAACGTCTTCGTATGGAATCCTTCCCCTAGACTCAGTCTGGAGGAGGGATATACCAGACTTGAAAGTAGATTTTGATTGGCAAGAAGTCTGGGCAAACGTTCGACTAGCGTCACGCAACCCAGACCATCAACAGATTCATCTTAATTATATTCATAGGACTTACCTGACACCTATAAGATTGAACCGAATGGGGCTTAAACAAGACTCTTTATGCTCCTTGTGTCTAAGAGGTGATATAGGTACATTTATGCATATGTATTGGGAATGCCCCCCTGTTAAGATATTCTGGGAAGAAGTCACTACGCAATTATCAGAATTTTTATTTCTGAACATACCTGTAATGCCTTCTGTATTGTTGTTGAATGATGTTTCACAGTTAGCAGCCACTATACAGCTAAAGAGACTAGTTTTGTCCGGTCTTACGGCTGCTAAAAAGTTGATAGCATCACGATGGATTCAACCGGACAAAATGTGCCGGAAGGTATGGGTTCTTACCTATCTCGATGTGATTTATTTAGAGATATCTACAGCAAGAATTTTAGGTGTCAATGAAGCCAGCATTGCAATCTGGTTAGAAGTGGTGGAGAGAATAAAGGTTAGCATATGAATTGTAATCTCTGGTTGGAAACGAATAATGGATGGATTATCCAAGGGGGGTCCTGAGGGGGGGGAAGAAGAATGAGCAAGAGCATATGTATGTATTGTATTGTATAGTTTCAAGTTTCTTTAATAGTTGTCATACAGAAGTACAGAATACTTTTATACAAAATGCTTCTTACTGTTACGCTCCAGAGACTGTGCTAGACAAGATAAGTATCAATAACATAGTATAGCATGTAAATTAGAAGTAGAAAATGAGGTCACAGTGTTCAGTATAGACATATGTACAATGTTCGATGCAGAATAGACGTAACTGAGTTACCATATAATATACAATACTATGCAGTGTACTAATATACAATACTATATAGTGCAAAGCAGAAATGGGATGAGGTACAATTTAGGTACAATTTACAGTAAGGTGTACGAGTTGTAGTGCAATCCTTTATCAATAAATATAAAGTGTGGGGAGTGGGTGCTACAGTGTGTTTGTTTAAAGTGAGTGTGTGCTATAAAGTGTGTGGAGTGGGTGCTACAGTGTGTTTGTTTAAAGTGAGTGTGTGAAGTGGATTCCCAAGCTGTTTCGGTTCTGCTCTGATCAGAACCTGTTTGTTAGTACTCTGCGTTGTGATTCAATACCTTAAAGCTCTGGGAATCACTTCTGTTCAAACTGACTGAGCAGGCAGAAGGAATTAGGAGGAAGGTAGTTTAACAGTTGTTTAATCAAAGTTTAAGAGTGTATACAAATTACAATAAGAAAATGCTATAGTTGTAATCACGAACACTATGCCGTAAGTGATAACAACCAGACTAATATTACAGTATAAAGAATGATAGTTGATAAGTTGTTGATGGTCTCTTGTTGTCTGATAACCAAGAGTTGGTTTTCCCTCCAAAAAGTCCTTTGTTCTCGTTGCCTGCTTCCTTGACTTGTGGATGGGTGAGATGGTTGGAGAGGTCTTGTGGTGTGGGTTGGTTTGTTTCAGAGTCCCTCTCCCCCCATCACACACCCATTCTTATAGCCCAGGCCCAGTGTCTCGGAGTTGATGACATCATCACATTATTGCCCCAATCACAAGCCTGCTAAGCTTGTATTTGAAAAATAGGGGTTTGGCTTAATAGCCCAACCCCCTTCACATAATACTAACAGAGGCTGTCCTTACAGTCAACAATATATACTGTCCTTAAACATTGCATCATTTTCATTTCCATTTATCTATATTTCTTTATCACTAAGTCTGTTGACTTTAATCATTCTTTTAGAATAGAATATAAATCAATACCATATAGAACAAGCTTAATAGAATACAAATCAATACCATATAGAACAAGCTTAATAGAATACAAATCAATACCATATAGAACAATCAATTAATCATATTGAACCTAAATGAAAACAGAACAGGCACATTAACTAATTACCTAATTTAAGTATGACCAAACCTAATTATATTTTAACTTACTTCAATGACTTCAGAATTCAAGATTACTAGTACAATATACCCGGAAATAGTTAGCTTGTTTTGAGATCTTCTCTGTGTGTGTGTGTGTGTGTGTGTGTGTGTGTGAGTGACTATGTGTGTGTGTGCCTATGTGTGTGTGTGTGTGGATGTGTATGTGAAAATGTGTGTGTGTGAGTGTGTGTGTCTGTGTGTGTGACTATGTGTGTGTGTCTGAATGTGTGTGTGTGTGTGTGACAGGAAACTCCAGCGAGATAACATGTTTACGTGACCTTTTGTCTTTTGTTTTGATCTCACAGAGCCCATTGTCCCAGGCCATGGCAGACGGCCCTGGGGTTGCTGTCGTAGATAGAATCATTTGACCACTCACTTCATATGTAAATCGACCTGTGTGGCCACAAGGTCTTGGTGATTATAAAGAACTGGATAGAAGAGAATAGATCAGAATACTTTTACACCACAGTTTGATTAGATCCTTGATGATTTATGTTTGGATTTTACCACATGTGCGTGTGGATGTGTGTGCTATGTGCGTTTGATGGTTGTTGTGTAGTGTTCATTGTTCGTTGAGCAGCCTGATGGCCTGGGGATAGAAGCTTCTTCTGAGTCTTTCTGTGCTCGCCTTGAGACTCCGGTATCGCTTGCCTGACCGCAGCAGTTCAAAGAGGCAGTTGTTCGGGTGACTGGAGTCCTTAATGATTCTCTTAGCCTTGCCCCTGCACCGCTTGTTGTAAATGTTCTGGAGGGTGGGGAGCCCCCCTCCAATTGTGCGTTCGGCTGAACTCAGGGGGGGCGTGGCTCAGGGGTAGAGCGGGGCGTCCAATGATCGAAGGGTTGGTGGTTCGAATCCCGCTCAAGCCCATGTCCATCCCATTGCCGTTGTGTCCTTGGGCAAGACACTTAACCTACTTGCCTCGTATGAATGTGTATGCATGTGAATGAATGTTGGTGGTGGTCGGAGGGGCCGTAGGCGTTGATTATTCGCCACGCTTCCGTGAGTCTGCCTCAGGGCAGCTCTGGCTGCAATTGTAGCTTACCACCACCGGTATGACTGTGTATGAACGAATAATGGACTCTGTGAAGCGCTCTGAGTCAGAGCAACAGTCAGTCAGAGAAGAGCGCTATATAAATCCAATCCATTATTATTATTATTACTCTTTGTAGTCTGCTTCGGTCTTGTGCAGTGCTATTCCCAAACCAGGAGGTGATGTTGCCAGTCAGGATGCTCTCTATTGTACATGAGTAGAAGTTCTTAAGGATCTTCTGACTGACTTGGAACTTCCTTAGGCGCCTGAGGAAGTAGAGGTGTTGTCGTGCCTTCTTCACAACACTGTCAATGTGTGTGGTCCATGTCAAGTCCTCGGATATGTAGGCTCCGAGGTACTTAAAGCTGTTCACTCTCTCAACCGGTGCCCCGTCGATGCTGAGGGGGCTGTAGTCCTTGACCCCCGACCTTCTGAAGTCCACAATCATCTCCTTTGTTTTGCTGACGTTCAGGGAGAGGCTGTTTTCCTGGCACCATCCCGCCAGGACCTTGACCTCATCCAGGTAGGCCGTCTCGTCGTTTGCAGAGATCAGGCCCACCACCACTGTGTCGTCAGCAAATTTGATGATTGTGTTGCTACTCCGCTGAGCCACACAGTCGTGTGTGTACAGGGAGTAGAGGAGGGGACTCAGAACACAGCCCTGGGGGGCCCCTATGTTGAGGGTGATGGATGAGGAGGTGCAGTTGCCTGCTCTCACCACCTGGGGTCTGCCCGTCAGGAAGTCCAAGACCCACTGGCAGAGGTCATAGTTCAGGCCCAGGTCCCTGAGTTGGCTATGAGTTTGGAGGGGACTATGGTATTGAATGCCGAGCTGTAGTCGATGAATAGCATTCTCACATAGTTCCCCTTCCTCTTGTCCAGGTGTGATGCTGCTGTGTGCAGCACATGGGCTATGGCGTCCTCCGTGGACCTGTTGGGGCGGTATGCAAATTGCAGGGGGTCCATGTTGATGGGGAGGGAGGAGCAGATGTAGCCCTTTACTAGCTTCTCAAAGCACTTCATGGCTATGGAGTATAATAGCTATGGAGTATAATGGGGATAATGGGGATTATGTATATATCTTGTAACCTACATTTATTGATTCAAAACAGGAACGTATATTCCTGTGATTTATTGAGATATTTACTGTTAATGTTTGTATTGTCAAAAAAATTATAAAGAAACGTGTTCAAAAAAAAAAAAAGATTATAAGGCATCTTTGAGTAAACCTTGAGTATCATTTCATCTTAATTTGGTTAATATTTTGAAAAAAGGTAATTTACTGTATTTTTATGGCATTTACACTTAAAGTAGAAAAACAAAAGTAATCTGTAAAATAATACAGTGAATTTCCCATGAAAAAACATTAATTTATTACAGTGTGGGGGGTCATCCCTATGTTCCCCGGGTTCTATGTTCCCCACTCCCGCAAAAAAAAAGGGTCCTATGATTGCGTGTGTGGTTCAAACATTGTGTTCTGAAGGTCCAGATTAATAATTAGAATTAGTTCAACTAAAGTTAGATTAGGCTATCACCTAAAGTTCATATATATTGTTTTATTTTGTTAGATTCTGATCAATCTGCCAGTATCACGTCTGTTTGGCTTGTGTAATCATCTCCCCATCTGCGTTGTGTACTTTTAATGGTCCTGACGTCTCATACACTGGCTGATACAATCCTTATCTCTCCCCGTTAGTGCGATCCGCAAACCATAATAATTCTCCACCTTCGTAAGAATTCGACACTTTGACACAGCGTAATATCTTACAAGGAGAAGCAGTGTTTATTTACATAAACAGAGACCTCATAATCAGATGGGAACCAATTCGTATTGTCTTTGTAAAATCTATTCTAATGATCTTTCGGTGTGTTCAGTCTATCGACCTTCTGCTATTCAGTCCAATGGTGGTCAGGCCTGGTCATAGCCAGAACCCTTCTCCCGTTAGCCGAAGCTAATGATGATGTGTCATTCCTCCTCCTCCCCCCCCTCTCCGTGATGAGAGGAGAGAGTCTCTCAGTCCTAGTCAGATTGTAGTCTGCCCTTAGCCGCTCTTGGTCTGGCTTACACCCGGAAACACTGTTCGACTTATAGATCTTCGTCATAGCAACGACGGCCCCCGCCCCTCTCCTGGTTGTCATGCGACGCTGTCATGACAACTGCTAATAACCTTTCACACATTTCAAAACGTTTCATTACTGTTTCATTAAGATGAACCTCTCTCCGCCCTGCTCTCTGGGCCCACACTCGCTCTTATCAATGTGTTCTGGATCGGAATTCAAAACATTCTCTCGCTGGCAGTGTGCTGCTATTCAGTGACTCCTGCTCGCTCTGAACCACCTCCTGCTCATTTCGACCTCTCTGACCCGGCCCCTTTTAGCTGTGGTCATCTCCCCCCAATCTATACATCACCTACATTGAAAAACACCCCCAGAACACCCGTTTTCTCTCAATTTGTATAAGATATATATTTACTGTTGACCTGATAGTGTTATATTATTCGCCCTTTTCGTATGCTTCTTGTAACCGGCTCAGTGGCCTCGTGGGTAGAGTGTCCGCCCTGAGTTCGGGAGGCTGGGAGTTCAAGCCCCGGCAGAGTCATACCAAAGACTATTTAAAAATGGTACCCATAGCCTCCCTGCTTGACACTCAGCATCAAGGGTTGGTTTGGGGGGAAGTCCTTGTGACATACTAGCGTCATGTCCAAGGGGTGTACTTGTACATCAAGCTGCCTCACGCTACGGAAACAGGAGATAGGCTCCTGCCCCATGTGCCGTTGCGGCTCGAGAACCATTGGTTCTCAAAGGCAACTTCTTGTATCGCGCGTTGTGTACAGCGCGAGGTCGGAGATTAAAAGTGTATGATGAGAGAGGTGTTTTGCTACAGCGCTGTGGTGGTAACGTTGGTACCGTTATTAATTGGAAACTGTGTCGTAGTATCGCCGGGGGAAAAGTGGAGTGCCATACTCCAGCATCGATCTGCCGAAGGGCAGAGGATAACTGAGAAAGAGGAGACGTTTAGACTGAGTTCGGTTGCAGTTGAACTCAGATAGCAACCAACGGACTGTTTGCTAGTTAGCCCCAGTATAAAGGGCTAACGAACTATAAGCTCGGGCGTTGTTTGGACAATAGGAACCCGGTCCGTATGAGACCCTCCTATCAAGCAGCAACTACCCAACGGTCTTACATCAGCCTCTGGACCAGAACTCCAGAGATCACCGTCTCCATGCCGCCATTCTCCTCCGGACAATTAATCATCCACCTCCATTCAGAGCTCCAACGGCCTGGTACCATTAATTTAGGAATCATAATAATTCTGAAATTGTTATATATATAAATTGTATAATAATTAGTATAATGGTTATATGAAAATTGTATTAACCCCATGATATTTGTTGTTGTTTATTTATTGTTGTCACAATGTTCCCTTCCACCTATGTATGCAAGTCTCATTTTCAGTTTTTTTTGTATGCACTGCGTGTTTGCCATTTCAGCACCATGCGCTGTCCACCTCATGTTGAGCAAGCCTATACGGTACATTGCACCTCACTGCCTATATGTTATTCACTCTCAACATGGATAAAACATAAAGTATGCATATAATACAAATAATATGATAAAAATAAAATAAATATTTTCTCAAAATAAACTGACGGGCCAGAAATTATTACTGGCGGGCCAATTTCGGCCCGCTAGCCGCCTATTGCCGACCCATGATCTACACCCTCACACAACTCTTTTTCCTTTGATCCCCATTCTAAACACTCAGCTGGAGCTCCCTGGCACCATCTGCCTATGTTGGAATTGCAATGACGATCGAATCTCGCTAGGTGGCAGTATCACCTACCTTATGAACATGCATGGACCCCACAGTACCAGCCCCACAGCCCCCAAACAACTAGGTACTCGTTGTGAGCAGCAGTGAGCAGGACACGTTGGACAATCGGGTTGCCTAGAGCAGGGGTCGGGAACCTATGGCTCGCGAGCCATATATGGCTCTTCTGGTGACAGCAGAAATGTTTGAGTAAAAAAAGAAAAATGTAATACTTGTGATATTTCTTAATAATACTGTGTCATTTTAAAGTAAACAGAAATTAGTTTTGAAGATACAGCTAATAGTATCTGTAGCTGATGATATAGCGAGCAGAGCTGGCGAGGGAACACAAGTGGACAGAAATAAAAAATCTTCAACCTGAAGACCAGCTGATTCTTAAAACTTGGAACGAGCTTCCTGTGACATACCACACAATGCAGCGTGAGTATTGCCGTATTGACCATGTTTGGCTCTACATATGCATGTGGGCAGTCATTCTCACATATGAGGAACATTAAGACCAACCTACGCTCACGTTTAACTGATGGAAGCCTCAACGCCTGCATGAAGCTCAACCTCAGCACGTATGAACCAGATTACAAGGCCATCAGCAAAACCATGCAGCACCAGAAGTCGCATTAAAAGTAAGACATATTTAATTTATTATACGTTAAAAATACTATATGGCTCTCAATAAAATATATTTAGAAATATTTGGCTTTTATGGCTCTCCCAGTCAAAAAGGTTCCTGACCCCTGGCCTAGAGTGAACTATTGGATATTATGAAAAAGACTAAATGGATTATATGGATGATGATTATGGACGATAAGGTGTGTTTCCACCCAGTGTTAATTTTGTCAACTAAAATGATGATGAAAGATGTTCGTCAACGAAGGTTTTTTTCATGACGACAACGAGACGTGACGTCACGTTATTGAAGACCATGTGACGCTAACGTGACTAAATAGTTAATTACATATCGTTGACCACAACTGAGGACACAAAAATGTAATTTACAAAAACCAGGATGAAATTTCTCTTCATGTATGTTGATATTGTTGACTAAAACAAGACGAGACAAAATAATTATAACTTTTCTTAATGCCATCGTCCCGAGTAGAGCAGTGTGACAGGGAGCTCTGTTATTAGCATTAGCTGAAGAGCTATTTGAAAAGCTAGTTTTAGCTTAACGCAGGGGCATCCATTTGGTATGGCAAGGTATGGCACTTTTTTTTTTTTTTTTTTTTTACAATTTTGTATGTTGATTTAGAATTTGAATGTCAACATTATGAACTAAGCTTTGAACTATTCGGTACAGCCCTAGCATGTTTTGATATTGTCAATTATCTCTCTTTTACTAGGTAACTTTTGCTGTGACTAACTGAAATATGCCCAAAAAAAAAGGAAAATGGACATAGGGAAGTTTTTTTATCAAAGGGCAGCAGAGACAAGTGATACAGGGACACAGGTAAGGTCTGGCTTAGTGATTATAATAGTGCAGTTCAGCATTCAGTAACCCATACTTTTTGTGAATGTGTTTTTGATACTACATTCTGTTGAACACACACCTCAAAACCGTACCTAAGGAAAATTGGCTCAATTGCAAGAAAAGTAATAGACTGTTATGATATTACATTTTGCATAATTCATATGCAAAATAGTGTGGTTCCCTGCTTTAGTCTGTTGACACATTTCTATACTAAAAATGCTTGTGTAGTCCTGTGTCATACCTAAATGTCATATAACTGAATTGTATAGAAACAACTCACCAAAAGTGACTATTGCACAACTGATTTGACAAAAAAAATCCACCAAGGGGGGGAAACCCCGCCTTCACCCCCCCCCCCCCCCCCCCCCCCCCTCCTCGCCATACCTTGTCTTTTTCTGAAAGGACGCCACTGGCTTAACGTTACCTTGGCTAAAGTTGGGACTATTCATAATCCAGCTGCAGACCTGCAAGAAAAGTACAGCAAGTTGGCAAAGGAGTATTCCAAGGTAAATAACTTTTTCACCAGTAACGTTACATTGTGCCAACAACCTTTCCGTGGGTGAACTCATTGAGCTTAGTTGTCAATTAATGATACTAATACTAATCTATACAATCACCTGTTGTTGAATAAATACCATTACTTTCTAGTTATTACTAAAAAACAGTATATATAAAACAGTAGCTGTAAAAAAGAAAAGAAAAAAATAGTTTTATAATCTATATAGTATAATTTTTTATTTTATTTTTTTAATGTATGCACTGGTATCGGATCAGTATAACCAGACCTAGACCACCTCTAACTCTAACCCCTAACCAGACCTAGACCACCTCTAACTCTAACTGAAGCCGTCTTCCACACGGAAACGTGGGATCTGCACCGACACCGTGGTCTCCGTCATGGCGTCCAGCCAGCCGCTCAGCTTCCTCTGATCCATGCCCACCGCGATCTGAGCAGACAGACATACCCGGCACGGATGGGCACAAGTAATGTTTTCCCAGATTGAGTACTTGCATGAATTATGAATAGGGGGTGAAAGGGGTTAACAGTCTGTAGTGTGGTAGTGAAAGCAAGGCAAGAAGAGATAATGTGTCTTATTAAGTTATTTCTCCGTTCACAGATCGACAGCGCACCCTGCCTGTGTGTATCACTTGTGCCGCCGACTCAGATTCCCCTAAGTTAAAAAATAAATACACAATTTAAATCGGAATATGTTCCATGTTGACTATTTCTGACTTCTGACAAGTTTTTTCCCATTAACAAAAAATAGACAAAAATGTCATCCGTTTTCGTCGACTAAATCTAGACTAAAACAAAAAAGACAAAATTGAGACAAAAACTGACTAAGACTAAAATGCTCAGACATTTTGTTAACAGATTTGGCAATGGGGCGACAATAATGTATACAAGAGGCATGGTATTCTATTGTTGGCCTTGCTCTGCTGGCAGCGGTTTATTTATCATGTTGTCTCATAATACAGCAGCATATATGTTCTCCTCTCCTGGAGGGGCAGAAGTGAGAAGAAGGAACAGTAGGAGGAACCAAGGTTTATATAGTCCCAACCTGGTGTAGACAGTAGACGCTCCGCCTACAGCGCCCTCCAGTGGACACAGGTATACATGCCGTCATGAGGGCAGTAGAGAGCAATTACAGTCAGTTACAACCATACATACACCCTCTATATTCAACACATTTAGTTGACTAAAACTGACTAAACTAAAAATAAATGAAGATTACTAAATATGATGAAAACGAAAAAGGAGCACTTGACACATGACTAAGACTAAAACTAAAATGAAAATAGCTGCCAAAATTAACACTGTTTCCACCAGACTATGTTGGACTAAGCACTACTGGTAAAACGTAAAAAAAAACTATAATCAAACCGATGAGGAAACCTATTCGGCTCCGTGGTATAGTCTGGCCCGACCACACACTAGTAACCTGCAATGGCGAGCGAACTATTGGATATTTTGAAGAAGACAAAACGGATTATATGGATGATGATTATTGATGATAAGGTGCGTTTCCACCAGACTATGATGTTGGACAATGTTGGACTCAGCACTACTGGTAAAACGTAAAAAAAAACTATAATCAAACCGACCGATGAGGAAACCTATTCGGCTCCGTCTATAGTCTGGCCCGAGCAGATGAAGAAGACAGATGAGGGCTACCTAACATCTTTGAATATTTCCTGGGAGTTTATTATTTTTTGCTTTGTACATTATTTGTGCAGTTTGATACATTACAATATCAGTACAGTTTAATAATTTTGACTATAAGAAAAATGTATAAGTACGTTCCAGATATCCAACCTTGTGAATGATGCGCACAGCTCCTTTCTGTAGGATGGTTAACTCATTCAGCGTCAATCACGAGGGGGGGGGGGAGCGAGCGAGCGAGCGAGTGTCCATGTGTAGTCTTAATTTTGTAGTTTGCTTTTTGTTGTCGCTGTTTATATATATTTTTATAATTTTTTCCTTTCCCTTGCTTACATAATACATTTATACTACAACTATTCTATTTTCATTATTCTGATTTAATTGCTTATACTGTCATTATCGTTATTATTATTATTATTGCTGTTATTGTCCTGTGAGTTCATGTTTATTATTATTGTTACTGTATTGTGTTGTCTTGTTTCGTGTAAAAAAGAGAACAAATAAAAAAGATTTGATAAACACACAAAGAGCCACACCATATATACCAGCGTTTCTCAACCTTTTTTTCAGTCACGGCACCCTTCATGTGTTTATAGGTCCCACCCTCTGGCCTCTGATGTTGCTAATGTCTTTTTTATTTGGGCCTCACAGGGTTAACCTCTTAAGCCTGAGCGGTCCGGTACTGGACCGCAAATGACATCAGGCCATAAATCCATCTCTACAGAATGTATGAATTAATGTTGCGTTTTCTTTTCAAATGTAGCCAAGAGTAAAGGCCCTAACCCTGTCAAAACAGCAGTCAAAGTGGATATTTTCAGCATTACGTTTGTTTACCAATGATTGTAACTGTTATTAGTGAAATATATGATTATAGAAATCTCAGGGCATTGAGTCGGAAACCGGCGGATATTGACGGGAGGAAGTTGCGCAGCCAAAAGTGAGTGTAGTCTTTTGAAGGAAGAGACCCAGGGCTTTTGATGGACTTTCGAATTTCGAAAAACTACCCTACCCAGCTCACGCCAGCCCCTGTCAATCATCTGACTTCTGGATTAACTTTTTTATTTCTTTATTTTTCGGGATTATCTCCACAAACCTGAACGTTATTGCCATAATACAGAACACAGTTAGTTTCTCTATACCTTTCTGTGAACGTCTAGCAAAAAAGTCAGCGGGTGGAAGTCGATGGGTGGTAATCTGGACGTTGTGGACAGCGACTCCTACAGGTTGGTTGGGGGACGCCTGCACAGCAGAGACAGGAAATGGCGGGGGTAGTGTGAGCCTCCCACTGGACCCCAGGAAGACTAGCTGGTTGCCATGGCACCAGCTAATGGGGATCCGTAATAAAATAAAATGAATAAAAATCCCACACGTTACACCTTGCCAATGAGAGTCCGCGCTGGCAGGTGAAAAGATGTGACAGGCTGCCTCCTCGTGTACCGGAGGGGACACGTGATGCAAGGCTTCTATCCTCCCTACAACCGACCAGTGGGGGGCATATGCAAGCAACGTTCAAGACAGGGGAGGGGAGAATTGGAGACAGCGAAATTGGGATGGGAGAAAAATAGAAAATAAGGACAAAAAGTGGATAAAAAAATAAATATAAATAACTGTACTTGTGAATCACGCCTGGTGATACTAAATCCAGATTGAATTCTGCCATTGGAAAGGGGAGATTTGGCCCGATCCATAGATGTGTGACTTGGCCATAATAAGGTAATGTATAGGCCTGATATTCTATAATCATATTTAAAATTTAAGGAAAATGTGTCCGGATGGCAGAATTCAGTACTGTATCTACAAAACCTTCTGTTTAATCATCTTCCCTTTATTAATTTGCTTCGATTTTTCATGTCTGGCCAATTTTAGCATGGTGTTATTCACAGTCAAAGATAAAACAAATATATATATATAATTGAATTGATATTCTCCTTTGGTTCATTACAATTTACTCAAGCCTAGTAACATACACAATATTTCTGACACTGGGAATACATTCCTTGAGATCCATAGATGTCCCTAGAATCAGATACCAAGAACATGCAAATGAACCATTAAAAAAAAAAGTCTGTAAATGCTTATTCTATGTCTTATGGAATGAAAAAAAAAATATATATATATACAATTCTTTTCTTTTTGTTTTTGTTTTTTATGGAGGGAGGAGCCACACATTGGCGGGGGAAAGAGCCGCGGGTTGGCCACCCCTGGCCTAGAGCGAACTATTGGATATTATGGAAAAGACTAAATGGATTATATGGATGATGATTATAGACGATAAGGTGCGTTTGTTGGACTCAGCACTACTGGTAAAACGTAAAAAAAACTATAATCAAACCGACCGATGAGGAAACCTATTCGGCTCCGTCTATAGTCTGGCCCGAGCAGATGAAGAAGACGGATGAGCTATACCTAACGTTATATGTATTGATCCTGTTCTGATTCAAGACACTTTTGGACTCAAAGTGAGAAATGAAGTACCTCTAAACCAAAGGTAACGTCTATTTTACGTGTACTTTAGATGCGGGGTCGCCAAAAAGAATTCCTAAATAAAATGGGGTCGTGGTATAAAAAGGTTTGAGAACCCCTGGACTCAGGGCCGCCTCAGGGGGTGTGCGAGCAGTGCGGTCGCACAGGGCCTCGCGGGAAGGGGGACCTCGCACAAAAAAATAAAAATAAAATAAAATAAAATATTTTTTATTTATTATTATTATTATTTTTTTTTTTTTGAGGCCCCCCTTCCCGCGAGGCCCTTTTTCATCACAGACCTAAAATCTAGTTTTGCTTATATGCTTATATATTTCACATTAGACACGTTTGTAGAATGTGTCTGACTTGTTCCTGGCTCTGCGGCTCTGCAGCAGACATACTCACTATTGGAGCTCTGGGGCTCTGCAGCAGACATACTATTGGTTTCAACGAAGGGAGGGGTTACATGTGTACAGTCGGCCGGCGTGCGTCAGCTGCGTTTGACTATTTTGCGCGTGCAGCATTGGAGGTTATGCTTATGCCAGCCAAGACGAAGAGGACGGTCGTTCGGCAGATGGACTGAAGATGAAAGTTGTTGCATGTTAGACAGTTCAGTCAGGCTAGCCATGTCGGCTTAGCTAAAGGCAGGGACAGCTAGTTAGCTTTAGCTACGTTATAATATCGAGTGCTAACGTGTGGTTCAGTCGGGATAGCCATGTCAGCTAGTAGCTAGCTTAGCTAAAGGCTAACTAGCGTTAGCTAACCTAGAGAGAGCACGTGCAGCATTGTTATGCCAAGATGAAGAGGACGGTCGTTCGGCAGATGAACTTCGTCAACTCCACGCGGTTGTCTCCATCCTCTTGGACGTTTGGTGAGTTTTGAATGCACTCTATTCTATTCCCGCCGTGGATATCTCTCTCTCTCTCTCTCTCTCTCTCTCTCTCTCGGTCCGCTAGCTATCGTGGCTAAGGCTAACGTTATGTTGGCTAACGTTATGTTGAGCCAAGCGGGCCGGCTAGCTAACGTAGCTAACGTTATATTGAGCCAAACGGGCCGGCTAGCTGTTGTAGCTAATGTTATATTGAGCCAAAGTGGGCCGGCTAGCTAACGTAGCTAACGTTATATTGAGCCAAACGGGCCGGCTAGCTGTTGTAGCTAATGTTATATTGAGCCAAGCGGGCCGGCTAGCTAACGTAGTTAACGTTATATTGAGCCAAGCGGGCCGGCTAGCTGTTGTAGCTAATGTTATATTGAGCCAAGCGGGCCGGCTAGCTAACGTAGCTAACGTTATATTGAGCCAAACGGGCCGGCTAGCTGTTGTAGCTAATGTTATATTGAGCCAAAGCGGGCCGGCTAGCTAACGTAGCTAACGTTATATTGAGCCAAACGGGCCGGCTAGCTGTTGTAGCTAACGGTGTGTACCTGGTGTCAGTACCTGGCTACTCTATTTGCAGTTAGCCTATTTAGCTGATGTCAGCCGTTGGCTCCTTGCTACTTTGTTTTTTCTGGTATAGACCCTCTTCTCTTTGGATTTAAGTGTTGATCTTTGTCCTTTTGGATCTATGTATATTCATGTTGCCTTTGTGAAGTTATCTTTTCCTTCTGTTTTGTTCTTCCATTAAAAGTTGAATATCCTTTAGGGGCTCATCTTAGCTGTCTTGCTTATCTCTCTCATACATGCTCTCTCTCTAACACACACACACAGACATGCTCTCTCTCTCTAACACACAAACACACATGCTCTCTCTCTCTCTCTCTTTCTAACACACACAGACATGCTCTATATCTCTCTATAACACACAAAATAACATGCTCTCTCTCTCTATATATTTCTCTCTCTTTCTAACACACATACATGCTCTCTCTCTAACACACACACACAAACAGACATGCTCTCTCTCTATCTCTCTCTTTCTAACACACACAGACATGCTCTATCTATCTCTCTCTCTTCAATTCAAATGGGCTTTATTTCACATTCTTGTATTTCTTCCAGTAGGTATGGGAGTTTTGAGTTATTGTCCATGTTTTCAAAGTCTCTTTGGGTGTTTGCAATTTGTGGGAAGTATATGTCTTGGTATAGTGGGCAGGTTGTTAAGAAGTGGAGCTCGGTTTCCACCTCATCTTGTGTGCAGTGGGTCTGTCTTCGCTTGGGAGCCAGGTCTGCCTATGGCGGCCTTTCTCGATGGCTAGGCTGTGCTCGCTGAGTCTGTACCTAGTCAAGGATCTTCTTAGTATTGGGTCAGTCACAGTGCTCAGGTATTCTGCCACTGTGTACTCTCTGTTTAGGGCCAAATGGCATTTCAATTTGCTCTGGTTTTGGGTTGTTTCTTTCCAATGTGTGTGTCTCTCTCTCTCTCTCTCTCTCTCTCTCTGGCCTTGCTCTGGTGGAGGGTCAGGGGCATTGCCGGGTCTGTGCAGCGATAACACTGTATATTGACTGTAGAACGGGAGCTCTCTCTCGCTCTCTCTCTTGCTATATGTTGACTGTATCATGCCCAGCCTCGGGCAGCGCTATTATTTAAGAATATGTTGACTGTATGAAAAAAAAGGGGGGGGGGGCTCGCGTTTAAATCTCGCACAGGGCCTCGCATTTCTCCCAGGCGGCCCTGCCTGGACTAGAGCATCAAAAGGAATGGCAGTGGACGGCCATTTTGGATAATCATGCCGGATTTTTACTGGTACACACATTACAAAAACCTTTGTAAAACATTCATTTTCTGTGGGATTTTTATCAAATCAAATGTTGTAAGGCCCGACAACACACATTAATGTCCCCATGGGCCAGACACGTCAAGTCAAGAAGAAACATCACAATAAATCAAGAACAAAACAAATACACCATGAAGTCCAAAAAAACATTGGGCCTGTACTACACAAGAATCCAGGTTATGGAACCATTATGTTTTCTGTTACAACCACGGCCAGAGCCTCTCTCTCCCCTGCTGCTTCCACGCCCTTATATGGGCAACTTCTTACTCCAGCTTCCACACGTTGTCACCTGGGATAAATCGATGCACCTGAGACTCGTCTGCTCATCACTGACTCTGATATGAGCCCTACGCTTCCTGCCACTCACTGTCCAAGTGTTGCTTCACCAGCCTGCGTCTCACCCCGAAACACCACCAGCTTGAGCTCTCCCTGGGAATCACAAGGCCTGAACTCTTCCTGGGAATCACAAGGCCTGAACTCTTCCTGGGAATCATCAAGCATGGACCTTTCCTGGGAATCATCTAGCCTGGACGTTCCTACGAATCACATGGAGTGACCTTCCTCTGGCCCGTCACACATTCCAAATATTCTTTAACCCTGTCTGCATGGTACCTTTGAATTAAACAACCTAAACCGCCTCATTCTCCTCTCCCATGTGTTCTGCTATTGGGCTCAAGTTAACGCTACCCTATCAGTTGTCCAGCTCCTACCAGTAAAAAGAAATGCGAGTACACACTTCAGTGTGTTCAAACCTCTGTTACTCTATTTCATTAGTACTTAAAGTGATTTTTGATGGCGTTCTGTTCCAATTGGTTCTTGATTCTAAACACAGGCGTTCTTCTGTTCGGTCCAATCAGGTGATCTTCTGTGGGCGGTCCGCCCCCTGTCTTCTTCTTTGGGGTCTCCTACAGCAAACATAGGGGGGTCTGCTTTTGGCCCCCTCCTTTGCTGCTAAGGTCTTCTCAGTCCAGGGGGTCTGTGGCTCTTGATGAGTTTAACAGTTTGTAACACTAGAACCTTTTCTAAATTTGTACCTTTATTGTAAGAAGTCAGCATTATCCCAAAGTGGAGTTGTCTATATTTTAAACATGATACATGGATTTACCAGACTAAACCTTTGTAATTGAGACTTATTTTATATATATGGTTTACACCAGGAGTGAAATGACACTATTACCTTCAATCAGTTTGACATTCTAAATGACATTCAAATACCTTTTATCTAATAAGTCAGTTACCTTTTAAAATGATCTTGTTTGAATTAGTTTATACACAGATATTTGCAGTTTTATTAATATGATCTTGTTTATGACCATTTCCATGACGCTTTGACCCTTTTCAAAAGCAAGTTAGGTCTGTGACCAGACCTCTGTTTTCTCTGCCTGTAATCTGTTAGGTGTGGCCACATTACCATACAGTCCTCAGTCACACGAGTGGGGGTTGCCTGAAGGCTCTCCCAGAATGTCACACTCCGCTCTGCAACACTAAAACCTGATACTGTTTGTTCCAAAACGGCACACCAGGCTTTTGCATTATGGTTTTCTAATTATATACACATATTTGTTATGAAATACCAGTCAAGGATACCACATATGCAATCATAATTCTTTTTAATAAAAAATTCCTGTTTTTTGGTTCCAGCTGAGAGGTAGGAGCTGGAAAACACAATGCTTCCATACATACATACAAGTTTATAAAAATCACATGGAAAATGTGTGTTTTACAAAGGTTTTTGTAATATGTGTACCGCAATAATTCAGAGTGATTATCCAAAATGGCCGTCCACTTCCATTGATTCAGACGCGGGAGTCAAAACAAATAACTTGTTGGTCTTCTTCTGCCCCCTTCTCGTTGCAATCAGCGTTCGTCTGGGATCGCTTTCGGAGCAGACGCCCCTTGGCTACAATGGTGGTCAATCATTTTCGCCATCAGCGGTCAGTTCAGGACCATTCACAACCTGACGCGGTCACTCGTCGGAACGGCTTGTCAAATGACGCTCGCCGGATGTTTCGTTTTGTAACTCGAGAATGGAATCACACAATAGGTTGAGTGAGGTGATGATTGAAAGGCGGCAAATTCAACTTTCCAACAATGTATTGATTGATCGGCGAAAACGCAGCCTGGAGCCGACAGACCAGAGCAAAGTGCTGCGACGTGCGCGTGAGTGCAAGTGATAGGTATTGAGCATGAATGCTAATACTTATTACTTAATTATTTATACCATCATTTTCATTTATATTTTGAATTGATTAATTAATTGGAAGTGAACCGGTCCAAGCTTGAAACATGCTCCCATGAGGGACAATTTCTTTTTCACATTATGTTAATCAGCCATGCTAGCAGGCAACTGTGGCCTGCACACGCACGCACGCACGCACGCACGCACGCACGCACGCACGCACGCACGCACGCACGCACACACACACACACACACACACACACACACACACACACACACACACACACACACACACACACACACACACACACACACACACACACACACACACACACACACACACACATCAGAGACCTATGATGATTTTTGTTTTCCTGTGTTCTGTCTTGCTGAGCGCAGTGAGCTTAGCTTTCATATTGATTTTGGTTTGCAGTCTCTTTTTGACAGGTCGGTATCGGTGGAGAGGCCTGTTGAAATGAAGCTTATGTGTGATAAGGTCTTGGTTTGTCGATGGGGTCCTAGGCCTTACGCCTCAGTGAAGGATGAGCCTGCCCCACTCCAGCCAAATACCGCAGTGGAGGAACCTTTTGTGAGGTCTCGCTTGCCCGAGAGTTGGGACAGTGTTGTTTTTTGTTTTAAACAACATTGTCGAATGTTCCACAGTGGGGAGCATTCGACAAGGTTGAAGGTCGTGTTCGACAGGGGCCGATCCATTATCACTGTTGTGGTAGTGGCCCCTGACAATTAATGGGTCACAATATTTTGTATAGTTGAATGATGTATTAATGATTGTTTTGTGTTTCAGATGCTATGTTTTATGGTGGTTGCCTCCTGGGCAACCATTTTAAGGGTGGGGATGTTACGTGCCAGGCTGTTTGCCACTGTCTCCTGTGTTGCAGCAATCAGCTGCTTATTGGGAAGCTGCCTGTCTGGGCTCAAAAGGCCCTCCCCCGCCCCACACATGCTGCCACACTGCTGCTGGAAGACACTGTTGGAGCAGTGTCTCCCCCTTCCACCACATTGACCTTTTGTTTGTGCTAGATATAATAATAAATATAACCTTTTGGTTTAAACTTGACCGTTGGTGTCTGTGTCCCCCTTATGTTGCTTCCCTCTGAGCCAGGGTCGTAACACACACACACACACACACACACACACACACACACACACACACACACACACACACACACACACACACACACACACACACACACACACACACACACACACACACACACACACACACACACACACACACACACACACACACACACACACACACACACACACACACACACACACACACACACACACACACACACACACACACACACACACATACAGTAGTATTTGTATTTGTATATCAAAAGCAGGATAGCCGGACCAGCACTCTCAGGTTCAATAGTTTTAATGGCTGCCTGAATTGGAAACAGACATGTTTCGGAACTATGTCCTTCTTCAGTGATATGGCTAGCAATGGTAATACAGTCAAGATGGTAATTATATACACCTGGCAGGTAATGACATAATAATAATAATAACTTTATTTGTATAGCACTTTTCATACAGAGGTTGCAGTTCAAAGTGCTTCACAACAGTAAAAAATACAGGCATAAGCGAGCATAAAAAGATAGACATGACAGGACATGACAGGAAATGACATCACAACGCAGGTGTGCCTGTGCATTGTGACCAAAGGGATGACCTATCAAAGTAGAGTCCATTCGTAAATCCACAAATTATACATATATATTATATATAAATATAAATATATCAAAAACAAAACAAAACAAAATTATCAGAAACTTGCTATATAACATATAACATGCCCTTAGTTTCTAGGGCTAATTGAGCCCCTTTACATATTTAATTAAATAGTTCCAAATTATACATTAAGCAACATATTTGTATATCACAAACATGTCTCAATGGGCTTCACAGGTCCACAATGGAAAAAACACCCCCGGGCTTAACCCCCAATGAAGAGAAAAAAGCCTTAGAGGCCAACTTGCAGGTTGTATTTTTGTTCAATAAACAATGTGACTAGGGCAACGGTGACTTTCATGAAGAGGGAAAAAGAATTATCGAAATTGACACAGTTTTAGCGTTTTTATTAAGGCTGTCAAAGTTAACGCGATATTAACACGTTATCGCCCGATTCTATTAACGCCACTATTTTTTTTAACTCACGATTAACTTTTTCAAAAAGAATCTTTTTTTTTTTTTTTTACTTTTTAACTTTTTTTATTAGACTTCACTCAGGTGTATTATTGATACTCTCATTGATACTATGTTTGTTTCTGACTCAAAGTGTGTGTGTGTGTGTGTGTGTGTGTGTGTGTGTGTGTGTGTTTGTTTTTCTATCCTGCTGGGGACCATGACCTGACATATCACTCACGCCGTGGGGACCCATTTTTCCCGTGGGGACCGAGTCCTGGTCCCCACGGGCACGAGCATTGCAATCAATAGAAAACAGCTTGCTGATATGCCTGGTGCTATTTTTTTTGAGAAAAAAAAAAGGTCCCCTGGAAGTAAAATTTCAAGACTTTGTGTGTGCCCTTGTGGTTACACACGGTATTGCGGTGTGTGAGTTTGCTTGGCGGGGTCCGGTTCCTGAATCTGTGTGTGTGTGTGCCCTTGTGGTTACACACGGTATTGCATGTGTGCGCTCTTGTGGTTACACACGGTATTGCGGTGTGTGTGTGTGCTCTTGTGGTTGCAGTGTGTGTGTGTGTAAGTGTGTAACATTTGGTAATTTGTGCACATAGTACCACTATAAAAACAATAGTCCTCATTTCATTGGACTGTAAATTTAATTACTGTATTCAAAGGATTTGAAAATGTTATTAACAGATTGCACATTACACACTGGTGCTGTAGAGACATCACATTACACACTGTGTAGTGCTGTAGACATTGATTGATTGATTGATTGATTGATTGATTGATTGATTGATTGATTGATTGATTGATTGATTGATTGATTGTACATTTTATTAACAGATTGCAGAATGGGTACAATACAGTACGGCTCAATACACACAATTGTTAAGGGGGTGCAGACCAGAGAAAGACTTTCGTCTTGTTTACATCAGGGTCCCCCATTTTCAATTCATCATAACATACATTACATACATGACATACAGATAGACAGTACTGTTACATCCAGACATTTATGACATATCAGATCTACAAATATACAGTACTGTTTAAGAGTACAATGTCTGTCATATATTGTAGACACTGGCGTTGGAACCTCTGATTAATAGACAGTTTCTAAGAAGAGAGTACTGTTACATTATATACATTTGAGAGTATATACATTTGAGGGGGAAGAAACTGTACATTGGAGGAGGTTGGGTAGGTGGGGTGGGGGGCGACGGTGAGTGGGTGGGGTGGAAGGCGGGGACTCTGTCTGTAAATAAACAGTACTGTATATTTGTATATCTTGTATGTCATAAATGTTATGATTTGACTGCCTCTTTGAACTGCTCAGGCAAGCGATACCGGAGTCTCAGGGAAAGCACAGAGATACTCAGAAGGAGCTTCTATCCCCAGGCCATCAGGATCGATGCTCAACGACAATAACACTATGTAACAAACCATCAAATACACTCACAGCACACACATCCACACGTACACACTTACTTTAAATAAACAACTCACTGTAGCACCCACTTTAGACACTTTAACACACTTTATATTTATTGGTAAAGAGATTTGCACTACAACTGATACGTCATTGCACCTTACCCTAAGTTGTACCTCATCCCACTTCTGCATTGTACTGTATATTGTATTGTAACTCAGTAACTTTTTCTCTACTCTGCATTGTATATTGTATATATCATGCATATTGAACACTTTTGTTTACACTTTCTATTTTATACTTATTTTATACTTATCTATTTTTATCTAGCACACTCTCAGGAGCAAAACAGAAAGAAGCATTTCATATAAAAGTATTCTGTATTTTTGTATGACAACTAATAAAGAAACTTGATTAATTGAAAATGGGGGACCCTGATGTAAACAAGTCTTTCTCTGGTTTGCATCCCCTTAACAATTGTGTGTATTGAGCCGTACTGTATTGTACCCATTCTGCAATCTGTTAAATAAAATGTTCAATCAATCAATCAAACCATACAAGCTAGCTGTCTAGTTAGCTTGCATTAGCTCACTCTAATTGGCTCGCTAGCTAGATTACTAGTTAGTATGATAAGCCAAAAGCTTATCATAAAAAAACACATATATTGACAGAATCATTGGTCCAAGTCATAACTGGTAGCTAGCTAATGCAATCTAGCTTGCTAGCATGAGCTATCTTACTAACTACATAGTTAGCACAAGCTAGCTTGCTAACTAGCTAGCGCAAGCTAGCTTGCTAAACAGGAAGCTGACTTGCTAACTAGCTAGCGCGAGCTAGCTTGCTAAATGGGTACAATACAGTACGGCTCAATACACACAATTGTTAAGGGGATGCAGACCAGAGAAAGACTTTCGTCTTGTTTACATCAGGGTCCCCCATTTTCAATTCATCATAACATACATTACATACATGACATACAGATAGACAGTACTGTTACATCCAGACATTTATGACATACCAGATCTACAAATATACAGTACAGTACTGTTTAAGAGTACAATGCCTGTCATATATTGTAGACCCTGGCGTTGGAAACTCTGATTAATAGACAGTTTCTAAGAAGAGAGTACTGTTACATTATATACATTTGAGAGTATATACATTTGAGGGGGAAGAAACTGTACATTGGAGGAGGTTGGGTAGGTGGGGTGGGGGGGGGGGGGTGAGTAGGTGGGGTGGGGGGGGGGACTCTGTCTGTAAATAAACAGTACTGTATATTTGTATATCTTGTATGTCATAAATGTTATGATTTGACTGCCTCTTTGAACTGCTCAGGCAAGCGATACCGGAGTCTCAGGGAAAGCACAGAGATACTCAGAAGGAGCTTCTATCCCCAGGCCATCAGGATCGATGCTCAACGACAATAACACTATGTAACAAACCATCAAATACACTCACAGCACACACATCCACACGTACACACTCACTTTAAATAAACAACTCACTGTAGCACCCACTTTAGACACTTTAACACACTTTATATTTATTGGTAAAGAGATTTGCACTACAACTGATACGTCATTGCACCTTACCCTAAGTTGTACCTCATCCCACTTCTGCATTGTACTGTATATTGTATTGTAACTCAGTAACTTTTTCTCTACTCTGCATTGTATATTGTATATATCATGCATATTGAACACTTTTGTTTACACTTTCTATTTTATACTTATTTTATACTTATCTATTTTTATCTAGCACACTCTCAGGAGCAAAACAGAAAGAAGCATTTCATATAAAAGTATTCTGTATTTTTGTATGACAACTAATAAAGAAACTTGATTAATTGAAAATGGGGGACCCTGATGTAAACAAGTCTTTCTCTGGTTTGCATCCCCTTAACAATTGTGTGTATTGAGCCGTACTGTATTGTACCCATTCTGCAATCTGTTAAATAAAATGTTCAATCAATCAATCAAACCATACAAGCTAGCTGTCTAGTTAGCTTGCATTAGCTCACTCTAATTAGCTCGCTAGCTAGATTGCTAGTTAGTATGATAAGCCAAAAGCTTATCATAAAAAAACACATATATTGACAGAATCATTGGTCCAAGTCATAACTGGTAGCTAGCTAATGCGATCTAGCTTGCTAGCATGAGCTATCTTACTAACTACATAGTTAGCACAAGCTAGCTTGCTAACTAGCTAGCGCAAGCTAGCTTGCTAAACAGGAAGCTGACTTGCTAACTAGCTAGCGCGAGCTAGCTTGCTAAATGGGTACAATACAGTACGGCTCAATACACACAATTGTTAAGGGGATGCAGACCAGAGAAAGACTTTCGTCTTGTTTACATCAGGGTCCCCCATTTTCAATTCATCATAACATACATTACATACATGACATACAGATAGACAGTACTGTTACATCCAGACATTTATGACATACCAGATCTACAAATATACAGTACAGTACTGTTTAAGAGTACAATGCCTGTCATATATTGTAGACCCTGGCGTTGGAAACTCTGATTAATAGACCGTTTCTAAGAAGAGAGTACTGTTACATTATATACATTTGAGAGTATATACATTTGAGGGGGAAGAAACTGTACAACTGTACAAACAAAACTGTACATTGGAATATTGACAAGACCATACTTGGTAATTTACTGTACATTGGAGGGAGTTGTGTTAGGACAATTACAGGGGCCAGTTTCGAATTGCAGTCTCCCGGATCTATTGTACATTCAAAGGAAAGTTGTAGCAGCCAATCAACTATAGATGTAGGCAAAGAAGTTTATGCCTGTATTTTTTTACTGTTGTGAAGCACTTTGAACTGCAATTTCTGTATGAAAAGTGCTATACAAATAAAATTATTATTATTATATTATTATATTAATATGTATTAATATGTAATATGTACCTACACAAATAAAAAATGTTGTCCATTGAGCACATTAACTGTACGTTATCTCTCCAAACAAACAAGCACACGTCGTCAAGAACATGTCCTTACTTTTGCCCAAGCCCAGAGCTGCTTAAAAATATACTGAATTCTGTGGACCCCACGTTTACCAACGCTCTAACCGCATTCGCCCATCCCCCACCCAGGTGCAATTCACACACACCGGTCCCCATCATGGCTATGCCCATCCCCCAACTTAGCTTCACCTCGAGGGAGTCGAGGCTGCAGTAACCTCGTTCCCAGCTTTATCGTGAGAAGGTGCTGTGAGAAGGTACTTTCAGTTCAGACTGGACTGAGAGGGCAGTAGCATGTACTCACAGAGACCAATATATGAAGATACATTATTGCTAAGGAATGCTAAGACAAGGTAAGCCAATTAAAAAAAAGCGAAATATGTTGGGCCAGTATATTGGTTGAATTGATTGGTTCATGACTTCATGGTTAAACAACGATTAGCATGCTAAGCTAGTTTCTGTTTAGACTATACTGAATTCGGCCGAATACGTTAGTCATAACTGGCAGCTAGCTAATGCGATCTAGCTTGCTAGCATGAGCTATCTTACTAACTACATAGTTAGCACAAGCTAGCTTGCTAACTAGCTAGCGCAAGCTAGCTTGCTAAATAGGAAGCTGACTTGCTAACTAGCTAGCGCGAGCTAGCTTGCTAAACAGGAAGCTGTTGCAAGCTAGCGACACAGCTATAACTTGTATGGTAGTAATACATAATGGTAGTAAGACTAGATTACAGTAATAGCTTGCTAGATATACTGTTCAGGCTAAAGGATCATGTTAATCTGGCCAAAGGAACTAGCTATTTGCTAGACATCACAAGCTATAGCTCTATGCAGAAACCCTAACTCTAACCCTAACCCTAGGGTGAAAGGTGTAATACATTTATGCAGTTTGCTCAGTGGTGGCCAAAATTATTAGAACACTTGGCATATTTAAGAGTTTTCAGTTGTTGTTGTTCTTCAATTGACTATTAAAATAGTATCACTGTTAGCTAGCCAAATTCGTTAGCTGATGTTAGCTTCTGCAGGGCAGTATCACTGGCAGTGTTAGGTATCCTAGCTAGCTAACTGTAAAGGACAGGAACAGTCAATTATCATGTTTTTGTTTCATTTTGTGAAAAATGCACTTTGTAATATATTTGCTTTTCAAAAGCTCATAAACACTGTTGGTGACTTGAGCATAATTATTAACTTAGTTACTGTAGCTGTTCTTGTCATTTTAAGCTATCATGAATGCAATGCTTTTTACTATAATTATATAATCTCTCCTAGGGTCATTATTGAAGTATTTTGGCACCCCACCTCCTGCCTATAATGTGCAAGAGGATATACCAGCCCAGGTGGATATTGACCAAGCTCAGGAGGACACACTAGCCAAGGTACATGATCCCTTTCAAAGTGCTCATATTCATAACATTTCTTAAAGTCTTACATTTAATAATCACAATTTTGGGCCTTAAAAAGTCAGTCTTAAATGGTATTGATTAGGAAATGACTTCTATGTTGCGATAACTTCTCGCTATCATGTTTAAATGTGTTTGGGGGGGAAATGTCGGGGCTGCCTGAATACTTTAGACAACAAATGTTTGTTTCCGCGTCTCTGATTGGCCAGGTCATTTCTGGTCATGTGACATGTACGCCCAATCGTGGGACCGTAAGTGTCTACACTGGTTAAGCTCAGGTGCTCTTTCGGAGTTGGTTAAGGTTAGAGTTTGTCTTAGACTTAGAGCATGGCGATAGAACACCTGCCCTTCTTTCGACGGTTAAGCTTAGCCACTCTTTCGAAGTTGGTTAAGGTTAGAGTTTGTCTTAGAGCATGGCGATAGAACGCCAGGTAGTTTGCAGGCTGTTAGACCCGGAAATAGGCGCAGAACTTGCTGTCCCACGATTGGCGCACATGTCACATGACCTGGCCAATCAGAGCGCAAAACTCGCATGCGGAAACAAACATTTGTTGTTGAAAGTATTCACCCGTCCGGGCTGCAGAGTAACAGCCTATCAGGCCAATACATATGGAATTACTTCTTAGTCATTTTCCTTAATAGTTCTTTAGATATTAGATTCCATTGAAAGGGGTCTTAAAAAGGTCTTAAAAATTCTTAAATGTAACCTGTTGAAACTTGCAGGAACCCTGTCCGTTACCTTCAGTGAGACCATAACACCTGCCCATCATGAAGATGACGTGTCACCCACCACTAAAGGTTTGACCTCACAAGACCCTGCACTATGGCCAAGTGTCATAGGCCATACCCAACAGTGTTGTAATAAACGTTGTTATTTTGCTACCTTTACGATTAATTGCGAATATTTTCATCTTGAGCTATAGATTGTGGATAAATACGCACAGAAAGGTACACCATGCCAACGTTAATGCTTTATTTATCTAAAACGAGACTATTTAGAAATGGTAAATGGGGAAATACATTGCATTCCACAGAGGGTGGAACAGGAAAAAAACGAAAATGACGTAACCACTACACCTCCCTATACAGGTCAAAGATAGTTTCCTCCCCAAAATACAGCGAACATGGCTTCTGTATTCGGTTAGCACAGACTCAGTCTTCTGTTTGATATTATAAAAAAAAAATATTATGAATAAATGCCTTGTAGTTAAAAAAAAGCTTGAATTTCTGACTTCTTTATTACATTTCTTTTTTTTTTATCTCTCCCGTCCTCCCCAATTTTTTAACTAACCAGCCACCACTGACACACAGTGGGGGATGTTTTAAAAAAAAAAGAATTGTCTACTGTCTAACTGTATCCATGCATGTTTGACTGTGCCTGCAGGTGAGAACTCATCAAGAAGGTGTCTCAAGTGTACCTACACAATCTACAGATGGACGACAGCACAGTCTGCAGCATGTGAGCCCACAAAGGCAGCATTTATTGACCCAGAGACCTCAGACAGCCACAGCCGGTCCACGTCTGAGAGCCCAATAGCAGAGGCCACTGGAGGCCAGAGCAAACATGATCGTTCACCAGGTCAGAGCCGGTATCAAAGAGTCAATTATAGGCACAACTCCCAATATTATACGTGTACAAACACTTTGGGCTAGATCCACAAAGAATGGATTGCATGGTGCTAATTGCACCATTACTTACAATTCATCATGAATTGAAAATGGGGGACCCTGATGTAAACAAGACTAAAGTCTTTCTCTGGTCTGCATCCCCTTAACAATTGTGTGTATTTAGCCGTACTGTACTTCTCTGGATCATGTTTAAATGTGTTTGGGGGGGAAATGTACAGGCTGCAAAGTAAGCAGTATGGTAATAGCGAATACATGGAATTACTTCTTAGTAATTGTCCTTAATAGTTCTTTGCTGGTATGGCAACATATTAGATTATATTGAAAGTGGTCTTAAAAGGTCTTAAATGTAACCTGTTGAAACTTGCAGGAACCCTGTCCGTCAACATCCACCTTCAGTGAGACCATAACACCTGCCCATCATGAAGATGACGTGTCACCCACCTCTACAAGCAGCAGTATCACCACCACCACTAAAGGTTTGACCTCACAAGACCCTGCACTATGGCCAAGTAGGCCATACCCAACAATGTGGTATCAAGGGGACCAATACAGGTCAAAGATATTGTTTTTCCCCAAAATCCAGCGAACATGGCTTCTGTATTCGGTGTAGTCAGTCTTCTGTTTGATATTATAAAAAAAATATATATGATGAATAAATGCCTTGTAGTTAAAGAAAGCTTGAATTTCGGACTTCTTTATTACTTTTAATCTCTCCCGTCCTCCCCAATTTTTTAACGCACCAGCCACCAATGACACACACATTGTGATATTTCACAGATGTTTTGTCGGTGAGAACAGTATCTCCTATTCTAATGTTAAAACCTGGTGATTTTCTGAGCCTGACCTTTGACCCAAATAGGATGGACTCAGTCTTCCCCACATGGAGGGACAGCTTGTTGTAGCCTAGCCAGTCACTAACCATCTCTAGTTCTGCACTCAATATCTGCTCAACCACTTGTTTGTCTTTATGAGACACTAGTAAGACCTCGGTTTACTGTATTACATGGTCAACAATTGTGGTTATAATTTCATTTGAGACAGATGTTCTTCTGCCTCCTTGGCCACGACCCCGTCCATGACCCTGTCCTTCGTTGTGCAACCTCAGCTGCACCAACTTGCTCCATGTTGCTCCTTTCTTCAGGTTTATAAGCAGCTTTTTATGTAGTGGTGAAGATATTATCAATTGTATTGCAATGCTACTCACCTGGGCAAGGCTGTTGAAGGTAATGAGACATTAGTACAAACACCTGTTGGAATTGATTTAGTGATCTGCCTGTGTAGCAATAAGCAATTGAACATTGATGTAGTATTAGGTGGCTGTATTCTGAGACTGGAGCATATGATTTAGAGTTTTGCACTTTGTATTAACAGTTTTGCACTTGATATGTAAGCATAGCATTTAGTATCTTAGAGTATGCATTTTTAAAGTCAGTTTAGCAATTAGCATTTTGAGTTTTGCACATTGAAACTCTGATGTGCAAAATGCGTCAAAGCAGTCGTAAAAAACTGTAACAAGAGCCCCAAACAATGGAAGGTAGTGTATTGTTTTGAATTGATTGTATGTTATGTGCAGTGCCTAACAGTGGTGTTGATAGTATGCCAATGAACATAACAGAGTTAATTTTGTTTGGCCCCCCCTCTTCCACCAAAACACTCTCCAACAGCCTAGGACAACTCTCCACCCACCTCAAACCCCACGTCAAGAGCCTGGGTGTAATATTTGATCTTCAAGGCACTATCGGGTGCAGTACCCCTATACATCACCGAGCTCATCACCCCCTACGTAGCACCCAGGTCACTAAGATCCTCCAACCAGGCTCGGCTGCCCCCCCCCCCCCCCCCGCACCAGACTAAAAAAGAGAGGTGATCGCTCCTTCAAGGCCGTAGCCCTCAAACTATGGAACCAGCTTCCCCTGGAGATTCGATCTGCCCCTACGCTGGAGACATTTAAGGCCCGTTTAAAAACCCACTTTTATTCCCTAGCCTTCGATTAATCCTGATTCTCGGATACCCTAACCCACACACTCCCATGCAATTTTATCCTGGCCCCTCCCTCTTGTATCTCTTCTTGTGCTCCTCTGTCCCCGGTGTGCTATACTGTACTTTGTGCTCCCCTATCCGCTTGTCCTTTTGTACTGTCCTGTCCTGTTGTGCCTTTTTATATTTGTGTATTTTATAGGACATTGATTTTATGCTTTGACTGTACTGTACAGCACTTTGGTTGGCTCTCGAGCTTTTAAATGTGCTCTATAAATAAATTACTTGACTTGACTATAACCTGTATACAGCCTGATGGGATCCAGCCTTTCTAAAGGGTCTAGAGACATGATTTTAACTGCTAAAATCATTATATTTGTTTGTTAACACACAAACAAAAGAAACATGAAATCCCTCCCCCCCATGGGGACCGGTCCCCATGGGGGGAGGGATTTCAGGTTTCTTTTTTTTTAAGAGTTGGGAAAATGTCAAGTGGTTTTTGTGTTAACAAAAAATTCAAATGATTTTAGCAGTTAAAATCATGTCTCTAGACCCTTTAGAAAGGCTGGATCCCATCAGGCTGTATACAGTCATGTGGTCCCCATGAGGTAGTATAAATCAGTAGATATCAGATTTTTTTTTTTTTTGGAGAGTTTTGAAAATGTCAAGTGGTTTTTGTGTTAACAAAAAATTATAATGATTTTAGCAGTTAAAATCATGTCTCTAGACCCTTTAGAAAGGCTGGATCCCATCAGGCTGTATACAGTCATTGGTCCCCACGATGTAGCATAAACCCGTATAGGGGGGGGGGGGGGGGGGGGGGGGTGTGTGTGTGTGTGTGTGTGTGTGTGTGTGTGTGTGTGTGTGTGTGTGTGTGTGTGTGTGTGTGTGTGTGTGTGTGTGTGTGTGTGTGTGTGTGTGTGTGTGTGTGTGTGTGTGTGTGTGTGTGTGTGTGTGTGTGTGTGTGTGTGTGTGTGAGAATGCATGTACGTACCCGGTCACAGCATATTGTGTATTCATGCTTGCTAAGCATTCATTTGATGTGCATCATGCACAGTGCATGGAAATCCCTCAAATGAAAGCTGGCTGTGCTTTAATCTCAAAGTTATCTCATTTGACTTTCACAGAACACAGCTAAAAATACTAGAAGCACATTCTGATATACAACACCCCCACACAGCACACGTTGGCCTGTAAAGCCGGCCTGCAGTCATGAATATTTAGGGTAATACGTAGACTGAGGAGGAGACTCATTATGATATTATGTATTCCGGTATTTGTGTTCCGTCGCCCGGGTATTGATTCACTGCTCTCCCAGATTGGAAAACAAATTCACTTTCATAATTATAAAGCTGTGCATGCAGGAAATGTAGCAAGTACAAGCTGCGACTCCAATATCATAATATCACTCCAATATCGCTGCAAAAACAATCAAACCCTAATTAGAGAAAGAGGGACAAATTATGCAAAAGAAAAAATAAAGAAGAGAAGAAAAGCAGCAGCCAGAAGCACATGTCAGCTCTTTCTCATCCATTTCCATGTGTTTAACCTCAGCAACTATAAGGCCCTGCAGTGGGAGAGACTAGACAGCTCTACTAGTCATAGCAGCGATTTAACCGCAACTCAGCAGAGCACAGCAGAACAGGGCTAATTATGGAGGAGAAATAAATTAAAAGAGAAACACAAATAATGACTCATCGATTACCCCATTACTTCAAAAAGCTTCATTCAGCAATCTGTGGATAGATTACTAATGAGTCAAAGAAGACGTACTCTCTCACAGGCACTCCACAGCCCACGCCCAGTATGTCAAACTATGGCTGCGACGACATTGATCCGTCGTGTCTGTCTGTCTGTTTTTAATGAATTTTCAATGAGGAGTATCTGTTTGTTGGACAGGGTTGACGCCAATGTTCCCCCTAAGGTGCGCCCGTGCGCGCGCGCGCACATGGCAAAACGCTCCCGCGCACATCTGAAATCGATCGCAAATTTTTTTTTTTTTTTTTTTACTTTGTTTTTTTTACTTTGTTTTATTATTATTCAACAAACATGACCATGTTCACGTCTTAAACTCATACTGAGGCCTTAGTTTTGGTTTTAAATTGCATATCATCATTCATTTATTTATTGTCACACAGAGCAGAAGAATTTTGCCAAAACAAACCAATAGTATCCAGCTGCAAAACGGCAGACCAGCCACACTCTCAGACCCAAAACGCTTTAACGATTTAATTATACATCAAATGATTTAGGGTGTCAAACTCATTTTCACAGAGGGCCACATCAGCATTATGGTTGCCCTCAAAGGGCCAAAGACCGTATAAATGTTAATGTAATGTAAAATAAATGTAGCTACTCATTTACATATTGTTAAACATGTTGTTTCTGTATTTATTACTTATTCAAGTTATACATATTGCATATGCATTTGCATAGATGTAAAAATATATGTTAGCTTATGTTATTTTAACAAATAATTTTAGTTTATCAGAACCCCATATTACTCCATCAATCAATGATCAAACCATTCAAGTAAATAACAAAGAAGAATATCATCAAATACAAGCTATGACATTAAGTTTGTTCAAAACCTTTTTGTCACAGTCAAGAGGGGCAGAACTAACACCTGTGAGCTGCAAAGAACACGTGGGACAGATGTAGCAGATGTTACAAAAACAAATGGCTGCACACAACCTTGCAGAGGCCATACATCCAACTAATGGAAGATAGTTTAATTAACAGATTGCAGAATGGGTACAGTACAGTACAGCTCAATACACACAATTGTTAAGGGGATGCAGACCAGAGAAAGACTTTTGACTTGTTTACATCAGGGTCCCCCATTTTCAATTCGTAATGAAATTGCTATTATGTGTCTGCATGAACACACAACTGTAACTGTACTCAAAAATAACAAAATAAGGGTTGTCTCAGTTCACAACTATATTGGTCAAGTTTTGGGTGGGACTTGTTTGCGTCCCTACAGCTTCTTATTCAATTGAGCGAGATGCTCGGTTATGTCACACAGCCAGCTTGCATCTGACAGTTCAGACAATATTTCTTCAACCCTTTGTTACCTATTCCGCCTGGATCTTTTTTGTATTTTGGGCTGTAAAATTGTCAAAGAATGTCTGAGGAGTAAGTGCTTTTGGCTTTTTTCCTTTGTTACTTCATCAATACCTCAGATGTTCAACACACATGTATGTGTAAGAATGTGTAATAACTAAGGCTGTCAAAGCTTTATTAACGCATTAACCCACAATTATTTTAACACCGCTATTTTTTAACCCAAGATTAATGTAACAAAAAATAAAAAATAAATAAATGTTAACTAGAGCTCTTGGGGGTCCACATCAAATTACGTGGCGGGCCGCATTTGGCCCGCGGGCCGTGAGTTTGACACCTATGAATTATGTCAAGGATTGCAATGCCTCGCTTGAATGAAGTTAACTTTTCACCTGGATAACGTCAACATTCAGGGTGAATGTAATGTGAGAAATTGGGATAAAAAAAAATATATATATATATTTTTTTTTGATCGGATCGGGAAAGATCGGTATCGGTAGATACTCAAAATCACATGATCGGGATCGGATCGGGAGCAAAAAAAATGTATCGGGACATCCCTAACGGTAACCTGTTGCGTGTGACGTTACCAAGAGAAGCCCCGCTTTCAGTGCTTTGTGGGCAGCGCTACTGCACGCTCACACAGACACACACAACAGATGAGGAAGTGGACAGATCCGACCAGCATTGCTGGCTCCTCACAATGCAAATGCGAAAATGTACATTACAGATGAACTGCAGAGAAAATTTCCAATTTATCATCCCGGTCGAGACTAATTGGAAGCGGAGTGCAACGCGTGCAAAGCTTGACCATATGTTTATGTGTCTAATAAAGGTGCTGGCGATCTCAAAGCTCACATGGACACAGCAAAACATTACAAACAAAGCAGTGCGAGGCGAGAGTTTGATGGCAAAGTTGACCGAATTGATTGAAGAATGCAGCTATACAGAGAGAAAGAAAATAATTGAAAACTATTTTGATGCCTCAAAATGATGTTTTGGTTTGATAAGATGCTTATGATACAATCATTCTATATTGTGTGTAATAAATTAGTTTAGTACACTAATTGCAACACATCTGAAACTGCATAGTGCACTTTTAAATTAGTATCTTTGTGAGGTTACTGTTTTATAATTTACATTACATTGAAAAGATGAAGATATATTTTTTAAAGCTGGATTTTCTAATACAGAAGAGGTATTATTTAGAACATTACATCATATTTTTCTTGTTATTTATTTTGTCCAGTAAGACTTGAAAATATATATTATTTTGTCATAGGTTGATTTAGTTATTTTCTTGAGATTTGTCAGATAGATTACTTTAGGCATAATACAGCATGTTGAGTAACTTTGGTTATAGAGAGATATTATTTTGTTATATAAAATAATATAAACAATAATTTTATATCCATACAGAGGAGGTATACTTTAAATATATTATAATGATAAGGGATCTTTGAGTAAACTTTGATTAAGTATCTTGAGGCTGAAGGCAGTGTCCTCTTTAAAAAAAAATCACAATATGGTCACCCTTGAAGTCGCATTATAATTCACTTAATAAAATAATGACGAGTCAGCCTCCTAAAAAGACAAAAGTTAGTGACACGACTCACACCGCCGCCGCCAACCCAGCCAAAGTAAGGACTATGCTCTGTATCGTCAATCAATGGTCAAATAAATATTTGATTAAGGAATATAATATGCCTTTTTGTATTATTTTTCTGTGTATCAGCAAAATGTATATATTTTTATGTTACACTTTAAGGGAAATTAAGATTCTCAGATTTTTTACAAACCGCCGCTTATCAACTAACCGGTTAATCGGCAGGTGACGTATGTTGCTCAGTAGTTGCTGATGTCTGCTCAGGAGGTTTGAGTGTTTGCTCAGACCAAAAAATAATTAGAGGGAACATTGACGCCGTGTCCGTCTCCGCCAGATTTGTGTCTGTTTTAGGGTGAACTCTTGGAACTAACAGATACATTACCATCCACAAAGCTGTTGTTTCTGCAAAGGCACAATTACATTAGGTTCTCATTTAAAAACTAGACAATTCCGTGGGGGGGATTGTGAAAGTGTGGGTGATGCCTCTGCACTGCCGGCCAACGACAAACGGTTCAAAAGATACCAAACGGGGGCGGGACTTAGGCATAGGAGGCGGGGCAAACATAGACCAATTCATGTGCCTGTCCCTTTAAGTGAACGTTTTTATTTTATTTGATGCGCATGCGAGCCCACTGCCAGCCTCGATTGATGAAAATCCTAACACACATCCTTCCTCAATGCATTTCAATGAGGCCGCGCTTCTGTCACTTATAGGACAATACAAGCAAAACCATAAGATAAAGCTTAGATATTTTAATATGAGTACTTGAGGGAGTTCATGAGGGGTTCTGTGCGATGATGTGCACACGGAACGTAAGCCATTATCGTCCACTCAGAACCAACCTAGCCAAATTAGGCCACGCCCCTTTTTGCGTGACATTCTGGGTCTTTACTCACAGCCCAGCCGGAGTTTGCCGTTGGAAGGTAGGTGATGTGAAATCATACTTATTTTAGAGTATATATATCAAATTCAAGTTCAAGTTTCAAGTTCAAGTTTCTTTAATAGTTGTCATACAGAAGTACAGAATACTTTTATACAAAATGCTTCTTACTGTTACGCTCCAGAGACTGTGCTAGACAAGATAAGTATGAAATAAAATAAAGTAGCATGTAAAAAGAAGTAAAAATAGAGGTTACAGTGTTCAGTATAGACATATGTACAATGTTCGATGCAGACTAGAAGTAACTGAGTTACCATACAATATACAATATACTATGCAATATACTAATATACAATACTATATAGTGCAAAGCAGAAATGGGATGAGGTACAATTTACAGTAAGGTGTACGAGTTGTAGTGCAAATCGTTTACCAATAAATATAAAGTGTGTTTAGGTGATCTAAAGTGTGGAGAGTGGGTGCTGCAGTGTGTTGTTTGTTTAATTTGTTTAAATTTCATGAGTATTCATCTATATTTAGTCATCTAAAGACTATTAGATATGAACGTATGTAGGGCAGCTAAGTGGCGCAGTGGGCAAGGCGCTCGACACTAGTGCAGGAGATGCTGGGTTCGAGCCCAGCTCTCGGCATTGCTACCAGCTTGGCTGGTCGTTCATACTAACATAATTGGCAGTGTTAGGGGTGGGAAAGCTGGTGGGTGGGTCCTGGTCGTTGTAAACAGCAACTCCTACAGTTCGGTCGGGGCGCCTGCTCAGCGAGGAAAGGATCTAAGGGGGGTAGTGTGATCCTTCCACACGTTACACCCTCTCAGTGAGAGTCCGCGCTGCCAGGTGAAAAGAAGCGGTTGATTGGCTACACATGTGTCGGAGGAAGCATGTGATAGCCTCCACTCTCCCAGACCGACCGTAGGGGGTAGGTGCGCAGCGACCAGGAAGGGGATTGGGAATTGGCATAACGACTAACATTGAGATGGGAGAAAAACGGAGGAAAAAGGAGGGGGGAAAAGATTAAAAAAAATAAAATAAAAAATATGAACGTATGTACCAGTAAGAAGTTGGAATCGTTAGAATGTGTTCTGGGCGACGATGTTTTCCAAGTAAAAGTACTAAGTAGCATCCTAATCCTTAACCGTTAACTCCCACTCGCCCCAAGATAAAGTCAAATAGTTTGGCTATGTTGCTAGCCATATAGCCAGTGTTTTGTCCGACGAAAATGTGTAAATACATTGTAATCTTAAGCAGCGATCTAAGTGTGTCTGACGTGATGAACGAATGGGCGCAAAAATAATCTAAGAAAAAAAAGTTGTCGTGAGGAAAATAATGAACTGATTTTGAGTGGTTTTTAACGTGTATCTGCTCTGTCCCTCATTGATTGTTTGTGGGATAGGGGACTAACTTACCGATTCAGTTTATGAGTAACAAGTTAGGGGCATCCATATAGAGATAACTTAGATAATATGCAGAAGTTTTACAAATTGTGTTCTCTCTCTCTCTCTCTCTCTCTCTCTCTCTCTCTCTCTCTCTCTCTCTCTCTCTCTCTCTCTGTGTATATAAAAAACATCTGAAGCATAGACAAGCAGACAGAGTGACAGAAAATCAGTCCAGAGTCAGACAGTCAGGGACAGCACAGCAGACACGGTAGGTTTGTGTGTGTTGAATCTTGAGGTTGTATGTATGGTTGTAACTAACTGTAACTGTCCTCTACTGCTCCCATGACTGCATATATATCTGTGTCCACTGGAGGGCGCTATAGGCGGAGCTTCTACTGTCTACACCAGGTTGGGAGTATATAAGCCTTGGTTCCCTCCTTCTCTTTCTTCTTCCCCACATCTGCCTCTCCCGGAGAGGAGAACACATGAGCTGTTGTGGTATGAATCAATGTGAATGAATAAACCGCTGCCAGCAGAGCAAGGCCAAAGATAGAAACCATGCCTCTTGTACATATTATTGTCGCCCCATAGCCAATTCTGTTAACAGTGTGCTTGTTTGTTTGTTTCTCTACAGGTGAATGGAGGTGTGTGTGTGTGTGTGTGTATGTGTGTGTGTGTGTGTGTGTGTGTGTGTGTGTGTGTGTGTGTGTGTGTGTGTGTCTGTGTGTGTGTGTGTGTGTGTGTGTGTGTGTGTGTGTGTGTGTGTGTGTGTGTGTGTGTGTGTGTGAGGCTGCCATGCTGAACTGGGTGAAGGTAAGGTTGTGTGTGTGTGTGTGTGTTTGCATGTCTGGTAATATTTCAGCATAATAATTTTGGTTTCATAAAATAAGTCATCAATCGTACAATAATGGTACAATAATAATAAAGTTCATATTGGGCGGCTACGTGGCGTAGTGGGCAAGGCACTCGCCACGAAATGCTGGAGACGCTGGGCTCGTCAGTTCGAGCCCAGCGCTCCACATTTGCTTTCAGTTTAGATGGTCGCCCGTACTAATACACATTGGCCGTATTAGGGGGTGGGAAACTGATGGGTGGGGATCGGGCGTTGTGGACAGCGACTCCTACAGGTCGGTTGCGCAGGTGAAAAGATGCGACTGCTGTTACCTCAAGTACCGGAGGGGACTTGTGCTATGTATGACTTAAGGCCTCTGCATGCTACAGCAAATTCAAAGCAACTTCAACACAACATCGACAAAGCAACAGTGTTGCAGACATTCTACCTTTATGCTTCTGCAAAATCAACGCGCAGCCTATGTAACGTTGTACCCCGTATGTAGCTAGGTTCCCTAGATAGATGACGCTTCCCTTCTCAACCAACCCATTGATAACAAGCAGAAAAATAAGCATAATTTTTACTTCCGGGCGGGGGGTTTCAAAATAAAAGAGCGAGTCTAAAAGCACCGTAAATACGTTTATTTTTTACAATATCTAACGTTACACGAACCTAAACTAATCTAAAGTTAGTTTAGGTTTGTGTTAACGTTAGATAATGTACAAAATAAACGTATTTCCGGTGCTTTTAGTCGTCGCTCTTTTATTTTGAAATTCCCCGACCGGAAGTATTATAGTGTCTGTTGCTAGCAGCTTAACTTTTGTCAGCCGGTTCTGTGCTTCAACGTAACTTCATTAGTTTCCAATGGAGAGGAGAGAAAGACCGGCTCACATGCAGCTCAAACTACCTATTGGAATAAATTAATTGATTGATGTTTAACTTGTCCCTGTGTGTGTCCAGTCATTTCGACTAGCGAACGTTGTATTTAACGTTAAAGTTACCTCAGGATACCATTGTATTTAGTTGGTTAGCTATGTAGCTAATGTGGATAGCATTTTGTATAGCACCAATGCTAGCTGGCTGGCTACAGCTTTATTTACTAAATTATGGAGGCTTTTTTATCGTCAAGGTAAGAGAGGATTTGTCATGATCAACTGAAGGCGTATGCTATGGAACAATATGTGCTTGGGTTTTCAGAAAAAGGCCAGCTATGTGACGCTAATTATTTAGCATCAACGCTGGCTGGCTACAACAATGGCGGATGGTATTCTCTGCGAGACCTATATTATTCTATGACAGCCCCGCCCCCATTCGCTAACCAACCAATCACTGCTACGCAATATCAACGCAACGGTTGTTTAGGTTAGATTTTGGAGACATGTACGCAGATTCCTCGCAACACAGTCTACAAGACCCTAAACAACAACCGCGCTGAAATCGCGCTGATGTTGTGTTGAAGTTGCTTTGAAGTTGCTGTAGCATGTAGAGGCCTTTAGTCCACATTGCAGCCGGCTTGTGGGAGGCAAGAAACAGCGTCCGTGACAGGGGAGGGTTGAATTGGATGATACGAAATTGCGATGGGAGAAAAGTATAGAAAATGGGAGAAAAAGTGGATCAAAAAAATAATAATAAAGTTCATATTATTTTACTTCACATAAGATAAAGCTTAGATATTTTAATATGAGTACTTGAGGGGTTCTGTGCAATTATGTGTAATTCAGTTGACAATTGGGGCCTCTGTGGTGAAAAGAAATGCAGAAAAAACTGTGAAATCACAGATTTCAGCTAGAGTGGAGAGTCCATTAGTGTGTATATGGAGCGTGACTGTCAAAGAAATGCCCATACGTTGAGAGAGTAGAGGATGTTCACAAATATTGAATGAACTGAGATCCACCTGCTCACACATGTCGAACATGTCCTCATTTGTACCCCAAATCCTGAAATGTGTATATCACAGGTTGACAGGACACCGAGGACAGGGCTCCCCCTACTAACCTTTTTTTATAACATTAACTTGAACTTTCTTTTTGGCACAAACACTTTTTATTTTTATATGATATGCTGTCCTGGTGGAAGGCTCCGAATGTGAGTGCGCATACTCTGCAACTTTGGCTTCAGTTGCATCCTCCAACTTTGTCCTCTACCCATCCATCTCTTCCTCCACTGTTTACCTGGGGCTCCTCAATGCACCATCTACACAGTGCCTTTTGTTACCTCGTTGGGTATGATTGGATGTTTAACTGGAAACAACAAGCCACTGATATAATTTTCCTCTCCATTAGGTGGGAAACCCATAGGCGGAGTTTGAACTTGACGCCAGGGGGTGCGACTGCTTGGCGAACGATACCCCCGCGCACGCGCACGAAAAATGGAGGCTGTAATAATTATTATTGCTCGAGAGTCTCTATGAATAATAATAATTAGAGCCTCCATTTTTCATGGACGAAAAATATACCAGACTATAGATATCAATTTCCCCGAAATAACGCTACCTGCCCCGACAGAATCCGTTCATTGGTTATCCAGATACAGATGAATTAGCATCTTAGAATAACAAATAACACGTAAAAGACGCGCGATTTTTTTGACCTTTATTTTATTATTTTAGCGTTTTTACAATGCCCTAACCCCTAATTTTTTATTTTATTTAGGTGGTACAGCAGCACACACACACACTCACACACACAGCACTACGGGGGATCATTTTTAACTGACTTACTCTTAATCATTGACAAAGTGACAAAGATAAAGAAGGAAATACTAAAATAAAAAGACCACAACAAGTATATTGCTGCTCCACTAGACCACTTTACTGTACCAAACATGACATACAAAAATAACAAAATACTGTGCAACACTCTGCCAAGCGCACAGTCGCGCACACGTATGCATACAGTAGGTTGTCAAAGGCTGTACAAACAAAAGTTCACATTTTCTAATAACAGCATTATTAGACATGCCAATCCAACGAAAGATGTGCTGGTCGCGCTGGAGAAAAGAAAAGAAAAAGATGTTGCGTTTGTCTTTTACGTGTTATTTGTTATTCTAAGATGCTAATTCATCTGTATCTGGATAACCAATGAACGGATTATGTCGGGGCAGGTAGCGTTATTTCGGGGAAATTGATATCTATAGTCTGGTATATTTTTCGTCCATGAAAAATGGAGGCTCTAATTATTATTATTCATAGAGACTCTTGAGCAATAATAATTATTACAGCCTCCATTTTTCGTGGACGAAAAATATACCAGACTATAGATATCAATTTTCCCGAAATAACGCTACCTGCCTCGACAAAATCCGTGCATTGGTTATCCAGATACATTAATTATCATCTCAGAATAAGTGGCTTTGTACAAGCGTTACAATGTACTATCGCTCGGGGCATTCTGCTGCTGCTGCTGCGAATGGTGGTGCTTGGCCACGCGTTAACCCTTTCACTGCCACACTACAGAAGGTTCGCCTTATAATGTGACATGATTACTACTATAAAATGAATGTATTGTAAAACAAAACATAATAGAATTCAGATTTGTTTCTCACAATTATTATAATTTTATTAAAATAAAAAAAATCTTGATTAAAAAAAAAAAAAAAAAAAAATGCAATGCACCCCCTGCACCCCCATAAACTCCGCCCATGCCTCAGGACCCCCCTTGGATAATCCATCCATTATTCATTTCCAACCAGAGATTACAATTCATGCTAACCTTTATTCTCTCCACCACTTCTAACCAGATTGCAATGCTGGCTTCATTGACACCTACAATTCTTGCTGTAGATATCTTTAAATAAATCACATATATATATATATATCTGAGCACCTGAAGACTGCTATTAAACGAGGAAGTGCAGCACTGTTGATAAGGCTGTAGCCTCCACTACTGTAGTGCCCTGCGCTGCAACACAACTAACACAAGAGTGAACAAAAAACGTCTGTCGTTGACTGCTCGCTGTGTTGTTCGTTGGATTAGTTTTGGATTATTTGGGCTCGCCAAACAAACTATCAAAACGTACACGGAACCGCGGTCTGTCGTTGACTGAGTCGCTTGTGTTGTCGCTGTGTGTCAGTCTCTGGATTCTTTCGAACACCCGCCCACCTCTACTTCTGATTGGCTTACCATGACATTTTACTCAACCTCAGCCAATCGCGCACTGCCCACTAACCAAGGAAAAAAAGTATTGCTTCTCGGCGCAGAGATCTGTCTGATGGAAAAAACAGCTTCAATCATAGTAACGCGCCGCATTTTTTGGCAGTAACGGTAATGGTGTTATTAAGATTGGAAGAGTAATCCGTTAGATTACTCATTACTGAAAAAACTAACGCCGTTAGTAACACCGTTATTCCCATCACTGGATGTCACAGTATGATGTCATAATCAAACATTCTAGAACATTTGTGATGTCAGAGTATGATGTTATAATAGCACTTTCTAGAACATTTGTGTCACAGTATGATGTCATAATAGACATTCTAGAACATTTGTGATGTCACAGTATGATGTCATAATAGCACATTCTAGAACATTTGTGTACAGTATTGCAACAATTCTCTCAGAAGTTCGCAGATCTCAGAAGACAAGTGAAGATCTCACTTGTTGTTTCTGGCTATTAGTCTGTAAGCTTGAATATATTCTGTAGAGATACAATTTAAAATCCCCACATGGAAAAGGAAACAATGTCCTGTACAATCCTTAATGAGCTGCATCTGGAGGAAAGGTTCTGTGATGTGGTTATTCAAGTCAACAGCACTGAGTTGAATGCCCACAAGGCCCTCCTGTGTGACTGCAGTGACTATTTCAGGTAAGTTTAGCTTGGTTCAGGTTAGCTTGGTTCAGGTCAGCTTGGTTCAGCTTAGCTTGGTTCAGGTTAGCTTGGTTCAGGGTAGCTTGGTTAGTAAACAGATACCATACTGTACTTTTACTGTAAACAGATAATATACTGTACTTCTATTGTAAACAGATACTATACTGTACATCTACTGTAACACAATACTATACTGTACTTCTACTGTAAACAGATAATATACTGTACGTCTACTGTAAACAGATACCATACTGTACTTCTACTGTAAACAGATACTATACTGTACTTATACTGTAAAAAGTTACTATACTTCTACTGTGCTAAGACCCTATACTTCTACAGTGAAAATATATTACTACACAGGACAGAATGTTGCTTACTGTTTACTCATCAGATATCTATATACTATATACGTCCCACAGAGTCCTCTTCACTCGCTGGAGCGACTCAGAGAAAGCAGTCTACACTAACCCTGGGGTGTCCCCGGGTATGATGCAGCTCATCATAGAGTAGTCCTACACACGCTTTGTGCTGGTGACAGCAGAGAACGTGGAAGAGCTTCTGGTGGCTGCAGACCAGCTTCTCGTCACTGGCATAGTAGGAGCGTGCTCTGACTTCCTAGAAGGCCAGCTGTCTCTGGAAAACTGTGTCGGCATCTGGAGGTTCGTGGACATCTACAACTGCCCTGACCTGAGGCGCAAGGCCCATCTCTTCATCGTGTGCCACTTTGAGGAGATGCTGCACGTCTCACAGGAGTTTGTGGAGCTGTCCCTGCAGCAACTGGTGGACATCATCGAGAGGGATGATCTGAACGTGAAGAGCGAGGAGACGGTGTTCGAGGCCGTCCTCCGTTGGATCGACCACTCCCGCGAGGAGCGTAAAACACACATCCCTTTGCTGCTGCCCAAGGTAACTAATTGTATTACTGTGCATTACATTAAAACAACACTAGGTTCCCTAGTACAGTGGTTCTCAAACATTTGGGTCCATCCCTAGCAACAGAAACCGTCTACAACCGATGTCTAAGTTGTAATGGAACGTAGACCAATCTCAGTCACTCTTATTGTCTGGGACCAAATTCGGTCACGCCCCATTTTGCGCGACATCAAGGCTTTTTTTACCGTCAGCGTTTGGGAATTTCATGTCGACAGGTAGATGAAGTGAAATTATACTTATTTTAGAATATATATATCAAATTTCATGAGTATTCATCTATATTTAGTAATCTAAAGACTATTAGATATGAACCTATGTACCCGTAAAAAGTGGGAATCTCTATACGGAAGTGCGAGTAGCATCTCGGGTTGACGTTATACTATAACTTACACAACACTTTCTGTTGTCAGTAGATGGCAGCATTGGTTTAAAATTAAAAGGTGAAAATGTGAAAACTACAAAATTAATACAATTCCCAAGACCTTTAGCACAGGTTACAGGTCACTGGGACGCGTCTATTCTTTGACGCGATCTGAACAGCGTTAAACTATTAAATGGGACCTGAGTACAGTGATCGAGAATGGTCAACCCAATTATCTTAACAAAAGTGCATCATTAGCATTATGTTTATTGTCTAAACGGGAACATAATGGTACAATTTAAGATTTGAATGTTATCCGCATATAAAGGACAAATAAGACATCGTTAATTTGTAAGAAACCACAATGAAGGACGGTTAGGTGGCGTAGCGGAGATTGCGTTCGTCACCAACCCCGGAGACGCTAGGATTCGCCTGTTCAAATCCAGCTCACAGCTCCTGGGTTGTCACCAGCTTGGCTGGCCGTTCACACTAATACAATTGGCAGTATTAGATGGTGGGAGAAGCTGGCGGGGTGGGTCCGGGTCGTTGTAAAACAGCGACTCCTACAGATCGGTCGGGGCGCCTGCTAAGCGCGGATAGGACCTGAGTGGGATAGTGTGATCCTTCCACACGCTACGCCCTCTCAGAGAATATCCGCGCTGCCAGGTGAAAAGAAGCGGTGATTGGCTGGACGTGTGTCGGAGCAAGCACGTGGTAGCCTCCACTCTCCCAGATGATCTGACTGTGGGGGGTAAGTGCGCAGTGACCAGGAAGGGGACTGGGAATTGGCATAACGACTAACATTGGGATGGGAGAAAATCGGAGGAAAAATGGAGGGGGAAATAGATCAATAAAAAGAAACCTCAATGAAAACGGCGCAGGGTAAGTTATATTCGCTATTGATATGAAAATGTGATAGAATCCTATAAAAATGTGGACGCATTTGGTCACTGTGACGTTACCCGCTGTCTGCTTGTCTCTTCCCAGGTTCGCTTGGGCTTGATGAGGCCTGACTACTTCCTGAACAACGTCCAGAACAACCCTGTGGTGAGGGACAGCCACGACTGCAGGCCCCTCATCCTCAGCGTCCTGAACCCCCCTGGCTCCGACAGGCTCCCAAACCCCCTGATGCGTCCACGCCGGCCCCAGGAGGTCCTGTTGGCCATCGAAGGCCAGACTCGTGGCAACATCCTGACCATGGAGGCTTACGATATCCAAGCCAGTGGATGGATGAACGTGAGCGTTGAGGGGGAGAGTCCCCGGTACAACCACAGCACCGCTTATCTCCACGGTCTGGTCTACTGTGTCGGCGGCTCGGACGGCATATGGGGTAGGGATCAATAAGCTAAGCTTCCCTCTACTCCTTTTTTTGGACATGTCTGCTAACCAAACACATTGCTCTTTTGTTTATAAATCCTGTTTTTTTCTTTTTTTTTTTTAATGTTTTTTTTCCTTTAAGGATTTCTTTTTAATTTGTTGTTAAGATTGTTTGGTCTGACCGATCAAGACACTGTGAGTTGTTTGAAGAAATAAGAAGAATAACATGTCCAAGAAATAAACTTTTCATTCATTCATTCATTCATTCATAGGAGAGGAACTCAGCAGTGTGCGCAGGTTCAACCCCGTCACTCGCAGCTGGCTGCAGGCAACTCCCATGCACTCACGCCGCAGTCGCCTCAGCGTGGTCGTGTTGGGCGGCTGTATGTACGCCATGGGAGGGCAGGACAGACACATGGATCTGAACACCGCCGAGCGCTACGAGCCTGAAACCGACCAGTGGACAGTGATCTCACCCATGCTGGAGCACAGGGTCGACGCCGGGGCAGCAGCCCTCCAGGGCAAGGTGGGTGGAACTGAGGGACACAGGGTGCTAGATGAACACAAGGAACGTTAGATCAGAAACCATAAATGTCTTTATTGCCAAGTAAGCTTGCACATACAAAAGTTGTGTCTGGGTCCTTTGGTGCATCAACATTAACAGATAATTAAAGTAGAATGAAATCAAATGGAATATATAAACTAAATTAGAATATTCTTTCTTATTACAGGTTTACATCTGTGGTGGCTGCAACTGGACAGAGTCTCTGCTCACAGCTGAGTGCTACAGCCCAGACACCGACCAGTGGACTCTGATCGCCCCCATGAGCAGCAGGCATTACGGAGTGGGAGTCGCTGCATACAGAGGACAAGTCTATGCGGTAGGTGCACACAGAGACAAATGCTTTATACTAGATATTTTATAGATATATCATTTGACTTTCAATGCTTCTGTGATGCCCTCATTTCCCTAAATGGATTAATACAGTGTCTGCCTGCCTGAGCCACACACTAAAACATTCCTCTCATGTGTCCTGTCCTCAGGTGGGAGGGTCAGACAGTGGACACCCCCAGCGTAGCGCGGAGGCCTACAGCCCCTTGACTGACTCCTGGAGCGCCCTGCCCAACATGCTCACCCCCCGCAGACACTTTGGCATCGCGGTGCTGGACGACCTGCTCTTCGTGGTCGGAGGCTACAACTTCACCTCCATCTCCAACGTGGAGCGCTACGACCAGAGCAGCGACAGGTGGACTGTAGCCGAGGACATGAAGATCCCGTGCGGTCGCCTAAGCTGCTGCATAATGCATGGCCTGCCATTTAATATGAGCCAGTACGCTGCGCTCCCCGTGGAGGAGGAGGAGGGGGAGGAGGAGGAGGAGGAGGAGGAGGAGGAGGAGGAGGAGGAGGAGGAGGATGAGGAGGATGAGGAGGAGTAGCAGGAGGAGGAGGATGAGGAGGAGGATGAGGGAGGAGGAGGAGGAGGAGGAGGAGGAGGAGGAGGAGGAGCAGGAGGAGGAGGGGGAGGTGCAGGAGGAGGAGGAGGAGGAGGAGGAGGAGGAGGAGGAGGAGGAGGAGGAGGAGGAACAGGAGCAGGAGCAGGAGGAGGAGGAGGAGGATTAGGAGCAGGAGGAGGATAAGGAGGATTAGGAGCAGGATGAGGATGATTAAGAGGAAGATGATTAGGAGCAGGAGAAGCAGGATGAGGAAGATGAGGAAGAGGAGGAGGAGGATGAGGAGGAGGAGGAGCAGGAGGAGGAGGAGGATTAGGAGGAGGAGCAGGAGCAGGAGCAGGAGGAGGATTAGGAGGAGGAGGATTAGGAGGAAGATGATTAGGAGCAGGAGGAGCAGGAGGAGGAGGAGGAAGATGAGGAAGAGGAGGAGGAGGATGATAAGGAGGAGGAATAGGAGGAGGAGGAGCAGGAGGATTAGGAGGAAGAGGAGGATTAGGAGGAGGAGGAGGAGGAAGAGGAGGAGGAAGAGGAGGAAGAGGAGGAGGAGGAGGAGGAGGAGGAGGAAGAGGAGGATTATGAAGAGGAGGATTAGGAGCAGGAGGGGGAGGAGGAGGAAGAGAAGGATTAGGAGCAGGAGGAGGAGGAGGAAGAGGAGGATTAGGAGAAGAAAGATGAGGAAGAGGAGGAGGAGGAAGATGAGGATGCGTAGGAGGAGGAGGAGGAGGAGGAGGAGGAGGAGGAGGAGGAGGAGGAGGAGGAAGAGGAGGATTAGGAGGAGGAGGAAGAGGAAGATGAGGAAGAGGAGGAGGAGGAAGAGTAGGAGGAGAAGGAGGAGGAAGAGGAGGAGGAGGAGGAAGAGGAGGAGGAGGAAGAGGAGGAGGAGGCAGCAGGGGATTCATCTAAGAACCTTAAACATTTATTAGACCAAAAGAAATCCTAAGAAATTTATAAATAACTATCAGCCAAAGGTGGTGCATTTCTTTCTTCTAGTAATTCAGACAATATCGGTTTTTAGTTTGTGTAATGTAATGTAATATCTGTTTTTAGTTTGTGTA